>NW_027150030.1:0-147000 GCF_031143425.1 Pleurodeles waltl
GCAGTGGTGTCGTTTTGGAAAGCTGTCCATCATCCTGGTAAAAGGCGGGAATTCCCTTGCCTACTACGAGGGTGGACGGGGCGTGGCTCAGCGGGCGGAGCTTTCAGGTGATTCATAAAGGGAGAACCTTCTACTCTGTGTCTGCAGGAGAGGAAGATAGAACCCGCGCGTCACAGTCAGATACAGATTACGCTCCAGTACATCATCAATTCACCTCCAGGAAGGATTCTAGATTGTTTTCTGCTATGGAATCTATGAGCGCACAGCCTTGCTTTATCTTTCCCAGCCCAAGAGTTAGGGTGGCTTGTCCTTTCCAGAAGCTGAGCTTCAACTGGGGCACCTGCTACGTTTATATTTGTAAGTGCTTCCTGTTGAGGTTTAGTTTCTGTAAAATGAGCATCATGGCCTACCCAACCGGAGTATTTTCTACGAGTAAGTCAGTAAGCGTTACCTAGCATGTTTTCATATGGCCCGTGTATATTGTACCCTAAGACTAAGTGATGGGCCTCGGGGGAAACGTCTCCAGCAACCTTGTGTGCCTTTGGCAATGTGATCGTTACTAGTGCGTCTTTGTGGAGATGTCCTCGTGCTTCTGCGCACAACCTGAATCGGCGGTAAACGCAGTGGTGTCGTTTTGGAAAGCCGTCCATCATCCTGGTAAAAGGCAGGAATTCCCTTGCCTACTACGAGGGTGGACGGGGCGTGGCTCAGCGGGCGGAGCTTACAGGTGATTCATAAAGGGAGAACCAGCTACTCTGTGTCTGCAGGAGAGGAAGATAGAACCCGCGCGTCACAGTCAGATACAGATTACGCTCCAGTACATCATCAATTCACCTCCAGGAAGGATTCTAGATTGTTTTCTGCTATGGAATCTATGAGCGCACAGCCTTGCTTTATCTTTCCCAGCCCAAGAGTTAGGGTGGCTTGTCCTTTCCAGAAGCTGAGCTTCAACTGGGGCACCTGCTACGTTTATATTTGTAAGTGCTTCCTGTTGAGGTTTAGTTTCTGTAAAATGAGCATCATGGCCTACCCAACCGGAGTATTTTCTACGAGTAAGTCAGTAAGCGTTACCTAGCATGTTTTCATATGGCCCGTGTATATTGTACACTAAGACTACGTGATGGGCCACGGGGGAAACCTCACCAGCAACCTTGTGTGCCTTTGGCAATGTGATCGTTACTAGTGCGTCTTTGTGGAGATGTCCTCGTGCTTCTGCTCACAACCTGAATCGGCGGTAAACGCAGTGGTGTCGTTTTGGAAAGCTGTCCATCATCCTGGTAAAAGGCGGGAATTCCTTTGCCTACTACGAGGGTGGACGGGGCGTGGCTCAGCGGGCGGAGCTTACAGGTGATTCATAAAGGGAGAACCAGCTACTCTGTGTCTGCAGGAGAGGAAGATAGAACCCGCGCGTCACAGTCAGATACAGATTACGATCCAGTACATCATCAATTCACCTCCAGGAAGGATTCTAGATTGTTTTCTGCTATGGAATCTATGAGCGCACAGCCTTGCTTTATCTTTCCCAGCCCAAGAGTTAGGGTGGCTTGTCCTTTCCAGAAGCTGAGCTTCAACTGGGGCACCTGCTACGTTTATATTTGTAAGTGCTTCCTGTTGAGGTTTAGTTTCTGTAAAATTAGCATCATGGCCTACCCAACCGGAGTATTTTCTACGAGTAAGTCAGTAAGCGTTACCTAGCATGTTTTCATATGCCCCGTGTATATTGTACACTAAGACTACGTGACGGGCCACGGGGGAAACCTCACCAGCAACCTTGTGTGCCTTTGGCAATGTGATCGTTACTAGTGCGTCTTTGTGGAGATGTCCTCGTGCTTCTGCGCACCAACAACGCACGACCTGAATCGGCGGTAAACGCAGTGGTGTCGTTTTGGAAAGCTGTCCATCATCCTGGTAAAAGGCGGGAATTCCTTTGCCTACTACGAGGGTGGACGGGGCGTGGCTCAGCGGGCGGAGCTTACAGGTGATTCATAAAGGGAGAACCAGCTACTCTGTGTCTGCAGGAGAGGAAGATAGAACCCGCGCGTCACAGTCAGATACAGATTACGATCCAGTACATCATCAATTCACCTCCAAGAAGGATTCTAGATTGTTTTCTGCTATGGAATCTATGAGCGCACAGCCTTGCTTTATCTTTCCCAGCCCAAGAGTTAGGGTGGCTTGTCCTTTCCAGAAGCTGAGCTTCAACTGGGGCACCTGCTACGTTTATATTTGTAAGTGCTTCCTGTTGAGGTTTAGTTTCTGTAAAATGAGCATCATGGCCTACCCAACCGGAGTATTTTCTACGAGTAAGTCAGTAAGCGTTACCTAGCATGTTTTCATATGCCCCGTGTATATTGTACACTAAGACTACGTGATGGGCCACGGGGGAAACCTCACCAGCAACCTTGTGTGCCTTTGGCAATGTGATCGTTACTAGTGCGTCTTTGTGGAGATGTCCTCGTGCTTCTGCGCACAACCTGAATCGGCGGTAAACGCAGTGGTGTCGTTTTGGAAAGCCGTCCATCATCCTGGTAAAAGGCAGGAATTCCCTTGCCTACTACGAGGGTGGACGGGGCGTGGCTCAGCGGGCGGAGCTTACAGGTGATTCATAAAGGGAGAACCAGCTACTCTGTGTCTGCAGGAGAGGAAGATAGAACCCGCGCGTCACAGTCAGATACAGATTACGCTCCAGTACATCATCAATTCACCTCCAGGAAGGATTCTAGATTGTTTTCTGCTATGGAATCTATGAGCGCACAGCCTTGCTTTATCTTTCCCAGCCCAAGAGTTAGGGTGGCTTGTCCTTTCCAGAAGCTGAGCTTCAACTGGGGCACCTGCTACGTTTATATTTGTAAGTGCTTCCTGTTGAGGTTTAGTTTCTGTAAAATTAGCATCATGGCCTACCCAACCGGAGTATTTTCTACGAGTAAGTCAGTAAGCGTTACCTAGCATGTTTTCATATGGCCCGTGTATATTGTACCCTAAGACTAAGTGATGGGCCTCGGGGGAAACGTCTCCAGCAACCTTGTGTGCCTTTGGCAATGTGATCGTTACTAGTGCGTCTTTGTGGAGATGTCCTCGTGCTTCTGCGCACAACCTGAATCGGCGGTAAACGCAGTGGTGTCGTTTTGGAAAGCCGTCCATCATCCTGGTAAAAGGCAGGAATTCCCTTGCCTACTACGAGGGTGGACGGGGCGTGGCTCAGCGGGCGGAGCTTACAGGTGATTCATAAAGGGAGAACCTTCTACTCTGTGTCTGCAGGAGAGGAAGATAGAACCCGCGCGTCACAGTCAGATACAGATTACGCTCCAGTACATCATCAATTCACCTCCAGGAAGGATTCTAGATTGTTTTCTGCTATGGAATCTATGAGCGCACAGCCTTGCTTTATCTTTCCCAGCCCAAGAGTTAGGGTGGCTTGTCCTTTCCAGAAGCTGAGCTTCAACTGGGGCACCTGCTACGTTTATATTTGTAAGTGCTTCCTTTGAGGTTTAGTTTCTGTAAAATGAGCATCATGGCCTACCCAACCGGAGTATTTTCTACGAGTAAGTCAGTAAGCGTTACCTAGCATGTTTTCATATGCCCCGTTTATATTGTACACTAAGACTACGTGATGGGCCACGGGGGAAACCTCACCAGCAACCTTGTGTGCCTTTGGCAATGTGATCGTTACTAGTGCGTCTTTGTGGAGATGTCCTCGTGCTTCTGCGCACCAACAACGCACGACCTGAATCGGCGGTAAACGCAGTGGTGTCGTTTTGGAAAGCTGTCCATCATCCTGGTAAAAGGCGGGAATTCCTTTGCCTACTACGAGGGTGGACGGGGCGTGGCTCAGCGGGCGGAGCTTACAGGTGATTCATAAAGGGAGAACCAGCTACTCTGTGTCTGCAGGAGAGGAAGATAGAACCCGCGCGTCACAGTCAGATACAGATTACGCTCCAGTACATCATCAATTCACCTCCAGGAAGGATTCTAGATTGTTTTCTGCTATGGAATCTATGAGCGCACAGCCTTGCTTTATCTTTCCCAGCCCAAGAGTTAGGGTGGCTTGTCCTTTCCAGAAGCTGAGCTTCAACTGGGGCACCTGCTACGTTTATATTTGTAAGTGCTTCCTGTTGAGGTTTAGTTTCTGTAAAATGAGCATCATGGCCTACCCAACCGGAGTATTTTCTACGTGTAAGTCAGTAAGCGTTACCTAGCATGTTTTCATTTGCCCCGTTTATATTGTACACTAAGACTACGTGATGGGCCACGGGGGAAACCTCACCAGCAACCTTGTGTGCCTTTGGCAATGTGATCGTTACTAGTGCGTCTTTGTGGAGATGTCCTCGTGCTTCTGCGCACAACCTGAATCGGCGGTAAACGCAGTGGTGTCGTTTTGGAAAGCTGTCCATCATCCTGGTAAAAGGCGGGAATTCCCTTGCCTACTACGAGGGTGGACGGGGCGTGGCTCAGCGGGCGGAGCTTTCAGGTGATTCATAAAGGGAGAACCTTCTACTCTGTGTCTGCAGGAGAGGAAGATAGAACCCGCGCGTCACAGTCAGATACAGATTACGCTCCAGTACATCATCAATTCACCTCCAGGAAGGATTCTAGATTGTTTTCTGCTATGGAATCTATGAGCGCACAGCCTTGCTTTATCTTTGCCAAGCCCAAGTTAGGGTGGCTTGTCCTTTCCAGAAGCTGAGCTTCAACTGGTGCACCTGCTACGTTTATATTTGTAAGTGCTTCCTTTGAGGTTTAGTTTCTGTAAAATGAGCATCATGGCCTACCCAACCGTTGTATTTTCTACGAGTAACTCAGTAAGCGTTACCTAGCATGTTTTCATATGCCCCGTTTATATTGTACACTAAGAATACGTGATGGGCCACGGGGGAAACCTCACCAGCAACCTTGTGTGCCTTTGGCAATGTGATCGTTACTAGTGCGTCTTTGTGGAGATGTCCTCGTGCTTCTGCGCACAACCTGAATCGGCGGTAAACGCAGTGGTGTCGTTTTGAAAAGCTGTCCATCATCCTGGTAAAAGGCGGGAATTCCCTTGCCTACTACGAGGGTGGACGGGGCGTGGCTCAGCGGGCGGAGCTTACAGGTGATTCATAAAGGGAGAACCTTCTACTCTGTGTCTGCAGGAGAGGAAGATAGAACCCGCGCGTCACAGTTAGATACAGATTACGCTCCAGTACATCATCAATTCACCTCCAGGAAGGATTCTAGATTGTTTTCTGCTATGGAATCTATGAGCGCACAGCCTTGCTTTATCTTTCCCAGCCCAAGAGTTAGGGTGGCTTGTCCTTTCCAGAAGCTGAGCTTCAACTGGGGCACCTGCTACGTTTATATTTGTAAGTGCTTCCTGTTGAGGTTTAGTTTCTGTAAAATGAGCATCATGGCCTACCCAACGGAGTATTTTCTACGAGTAAGTCAGTAAGCGTTACCTAGCATGTTTTCATATGCCCCGTTTATATTGTACACTAAGACTACGTGATGGGCCTCGGGGGAAACGTCTCCAGCAACCTTGTGTGCCTTTGGCAATGTGATCGTTACTAGTGCGTCTTTGTGGAGATGTCCTCGTGCTTCTGCGCACAACCTGAATCGGCGGTAAACGCAGTGGTGTCGTTTTGGAAAGCTGTCCATCATCCTGGTAAAAGGCGGGAATTCCCTTGCCTACTACGAGGGTGGACGGGGCGTGGCTCAGCGGGCGGAGCTTACAGGTGATTCATAAAGGGAGAACCTTCTACTCTGTGTCTGCAGGAGAGGAAGATAGAACCCGCGCGTCACAGTCAGATACAGATTACGCTCCAGTACATCATCAATTCACCTCCAGGAAGGATTCTAGATTGTTTTCTGCTATGGAATCTATGAGCGCACAGCCTTGCTTTATCTTTCCCAGCCCAAGAGTTAGGGTGGCTTGTCCTTTCCAGAAGCTGAGCTTCAACTGGGGCACCTGCTACGTTTATATTTGTAAGTGCTTCCTTTGAGGTTTAGTTTCTGTAAAATGAGCATCATGGCCTACCCAACCGGTGTATTTTCTACGAGTTAGTCAGTAAGCGTTACCTAGCATGTTTTCATATGCCCCGTTTATATTGTACACTAAGACTACGTGATGGGCCACGGGGGAAACCTCACCAGCAACCTTGTGTGCCTTTGGCAATGTGATCGTTACTAGTGCGTCTTTGTGGAGATGTCCTCGTGCTTCTGCGCACAACCTGAATCGGCGGTAAACGCAGTGGTGTCGTTTTGGAAAGCCGTCCATCATCCTGGTAAAAGGCAGGAATTCCCTTGCCTACTACGAGGGTGGACGGGGCGTGGCTCAGCGGGCGGAGCTTACAGGTGATTCATAAAGGGAGAACCAGCTACTCTGTGTCTGCAGGAGAGGAAGATAGAACCCGCGCGTCACAGTCAGATACAGATTACGCTCCAGTACATCATCAATTCACCTCCAGGAAGGATTCTAGATTGTTTTCTGCTATGGAATCTATGAGCGCACAGCCTTGCTTTATCTTTCCCAGCCCAAGAGTTAGGGTGGCTTGTCCTTTCCAGAAGCTGAGCTTCAACTGGGGCACCTGCTACGTTTATATTTGTAAGTGCTTCCTGTTGAGGTTTAGTTTCTGTAAAATTAGCATCATGGCCTACCCAACCGGAGTATTTTCTACGAGTAAGTCAGTAAGCGTTACCTAGCATGTTTTCATATGGCCCGTGTATATTGTACCCTAAGACTAAGTGATGGGCCTCGGGGGAAACGTCTCCAGCAACCTTGTGTGCCTTTGGCAATGTGATCGTTACTAGTGCGTCTTTGTGGAGATGTCCTCGTGCTTCTGCGCACAACCTGAATCGGCGGTAAACGCAGTGGTGTCGTTTTGGAAAGCCGTCCATCATCCTGGTAAAAGGCAGGAATTCCCTTGCCTACTACGAGGGTGGACGGGGCGTGGCTCAGCGGGCGGAGCTTACAGGTGATTCATAAAGGGAGAACCTTCTACTCTGTGTCTGCAGGAGAGGAAGATAGAACCCGCGCGTCACAGTCAGATACAGATTACGCTCCAGTACATCATCAATTCACCTCCAGGAAGGATTCTAGATTGTTTTCTGCTATGGAATCTATGAGCGCACAGCCTTGCTTTATCTTTCCCAGCCCAAGAGTTAGGGTGGCTTGTCCTTTCCAGAAGCTGAGCTTCAACTGGGGCACCTGCTACGTTTATATTTGTAAGTGCTTCCTTTGAGGTTTAGTTTCTGTAAAATGAGCATCATGGCCTACCCAACCGGAGTATTTTCTACGAGTAAGTCAGTAAGCGTTACCTAGCATGTTTTCATATGGCCCGTGTATATTGTACCCTAAGACTAAGTGATGGGCCTCGGGGGAAACCTCACCAGCAACCTTGTGTGCCTTTGGCAATGTGATCGTTACTAGTGCGTCTTTGTGGAGATGTCCTCGTGCTTCTGCGCACAACCTGAATCGGCGGTAAACGCAGTGGTGTCGTTTTGGAAAGCCGTCCATCATCCTGGTAAAAGGCAGGAATTCCCTTGCCTACTACGAGGGTGGACGGGGCGTGGCTCAGCGGGCGGAGCTTACAGGTGATTCATAAAGGGAGAACCTTCTACTCTGTGTCTGCAGGAGAGGAAGATAGAACCCGCGCGTCACAGTCAGATACAGATTACGCTCCAGTACATCATCAATTCACCTCCAGGAAGGATTCTAGATTGTTTTCTGCTATGGAATCTATGAGCGCACAGCCTTGCTTTATCTTTCCCAGCCCAAGAGTTAGGGTGGCTTGTCCTTTCCAGAAGCTGAGCTTCAACTGGGGCACCTGCTACGTTTATATTTGTAAGTGCTTCCTTTGAGGTTTAGTTTCTGTAAAATGAGCATCATGGCCTACCCAACCGGAGTATTTTCTACGAGTAAGTCAGTAAGCGTTACCTAGCATGTTTTCATATGCCCCGTTTATATTGTACACTAAGACTACGTGATGGGCCACGGGGGAAACCTCACCAGCAACCTTGTGTGCCTTTGGCAATGTGATCGTTACTAGTGCGTCTTTGTGGAGATGTCCTCGTGCTTCTGCGCACCAACAACGCACGACCTGAATCGGCGGTAAACGCAGTGGTGTCGTTTTGGAAAGCTGTCCATCATCCTGGTAAAAGGCGGGAATTCCCTTGCCTACTACGAGGGTGGACGGGGCGTGGCTCAGCGGGCGGAGCTTACAGGTGATTCATAAAGGGAGAACCTTCTACTCTGTGTCTGCAGGAGAGGAAGATAGAACCCGCGCGTCACAGTCAGATACAGATTACGCTCCAGTACATCATCAATTCACCTCCAGGAAGGATTCTAGATTGTTTTCTGCTATGGAATCTATGAGCGCACAGCCTTGCTTTATCTTTCCCAGCCCAAGAGTTAGGGTGGCTTGTCCTTTCCAGAAGCTGAGCTTCAACTGGGGCACCTGCTACGTTTATATTTGTAAGTGCTTCCTGTTGAGGTTTAGTTTCTGTAAAATTAGCATCATGGCCTACCCAACCGGAGTATTTTCTACGAGTAAGTCAGTAAGCGTTACCTAGCATGTTTTCATATGGCCCGTGTATATTGTACCCTAAGACTAAGTGATGGGCCTCGGGGGAAACGTCTCCAGCAACCTTGTGTGCCTTTGGCAATGTGATCGTTACTAGTGCGTCTTTGTGGAGATGTCCTCGTGCTTCTGCGCACAACCTGAATCGGCGGTAAACGCAGTGGTGTCGTTTTGGAAAGCTGTCCATCATCCTGGTAAAAGGCGGGAATTCCCTTGCCTACTACGAGGGTGGACGGGGCGTGGCTCAGCGGGCGGAGCTTTCAGGTGATTCATAAAGGGAGAACCTTCTACTCTGTGTCTGCAGGAGAGGAAGATAGAACCCACGCGTCACAGTCAGATACAGATTACGCTCCAGTACATCATCAATTCACCTCCAGGAAGGATTCTAGATTGTTTTCTGCTATGGAATCTATGAGCGCACAGCCTTGCTTTATCTTTCCCAGCCCAAGAGTTAGGGTGGCTTGTCCTTTCCAGAAGCTGAGCTTCAACTGGGTCACCTGCTACGTTTATATTTGTAAGTGCTTCCTGTTGAGGTTTAGTTTCTGTAAAATGAGCATCATGGCCTACCCAACCGGAGTATTTTCTACGAGTAAGTCAGTAAGCGTTACCTAGCATGTTTTCATATGCCCCGTGTATATTGTACACTAAGACTACGTGATGGGCCACGGGGGAAACCTCACCAGCAACCTTGTGTGCCTTTGGCAATGTGATCGTTACTAGTGCGTCTTTGTGGAGATGTCCTCGTGCCTCTGCGCACAACCTGAATCGGCGGTAAACGCAGTGGTGTCGTTTTGGAAAGCTGTCCATCATCCTGGTAAAAGGCGGGAATTCCCTTGCCTACTACGAGGGTGGACGGGGCGTGGCTCAGCGGGCGGAGCTTTCAGGTGATTCATAAAGGGAGAACCTTCTACTCTGTGTCTGCAGGAGAGGAAGATAGAACCCGCGCGTCACAGTCAGATACAGATTACGCTCCAGTACATCATCAATTCACCTCCAGGAAGGATTCTAGATTGTTTTCTGCTATGGAATCTATGAGCGCACAGCCTTGCTTTATCTTTCCCAGCCCAAGAGTTAGGGTGGCTTGTCCTTTCCAGAAGCTGAGCTTCAACTGGGGCACCTGCTACGTTTATATTTGTAAGTGCTTCCTGTTGAGGTTTAGTTTCTGTAAAATGAGCATCATGGCCTACCCAACCGGAGTATTTTCTACGAGTAAGTCAGTAAGCGTTACCTAGCATGTTTTCATATGGCCCGTGTATATTGTACCCTAAGACTAAGTGATGGGCCTCGGGGGAAACGTCTCCAGCAACCTTGTGTGCCTTTGGCAATGTGATCGTTACTAGTGCGTCTTTGTGGAGATGTCCTCGTGCTTCTGCGCACAACCTGAATCGGCGGTAAACGCAGTGGTGTCGTTTTGGAAAGCCGTCCATCATCCTGGTAAAAGGCAGGAATTCCCTTGCCTACTACGAGGGTGGACGGGGCGTGGCTCAGCGGGCGGAGCTTACAGGTGATTCATAAAGGGAGAACCAGCTACTCTGTGTCTGCAGGAGAGGAAGATAGAACCCGCGCGTCACAGTCAGATACAGATTACGCTCCAGTACATCATCAATTCACCTCCAGGAAGGATTCTAGATTGTTTTCTGCTATGGAATCTATGAGCGCACAGCCTTGCTTTATCTTTCCCAGCCCAAGAGTTAGGGTGGCTTGTCCTTTCCAGAAGCTGAGCTTCAACTGGGGCACCTGCTACGTTTATATTTGTAAGTGCTTCCTGTTGAGGTTTAGTTTCTGTAAAATGAGCATCATGGCCTACCCAACCGGAGTATTTTCTACGAGTAAGTCAGTAAGCGTTACCTAGCATGTTTTCATATGGCCCGTGTATATTGTACACTAAGACTACGTGATGGGCCACGGGGGAAACCTCACCAGCAACCTTGTGTGCCTTTGGCAATGTGATCGTTACTAGTGCGTCTTTGTGGAGATGTCCTCGTGCTTCTGCTCACAACCTGAATCGGCGGTAAACGCAGTGGTGTCGTTTTGGAAAGCTGTCCATCATCCTGGTAAAAGGCGGGAATTCCTTTGCCTACTACGAGGGTGGACGGGGCGTGGCTCAGCGGGCGGAGCTTACAGGTGATTCATAAAGGGAGAACCAGCTACTCTGTGTCTGCAGGAGAGGAAGATAGAACCCGCGCGTCACAGTCAGATACAGATTACGATCCAGTACATCATCAATTCACCTCCAGGAAGGATTCTAGATTGTTTTCTGCTATGGAATCTATGAGCGCACAGCCTTGCTTTATCTTTCCCAGCCCAAGAGTTAGGGTGGCTTGTCCTTTCCAGAAGCTGAGCTTCAACTGGGGCACCTGCTACGTTTATATTTGTAAGTGCTTCCTGTTGAGGTTTAGTTTCTGTAAAATTAGCATCATGGCCTACCCAACCGGAGTATTTTCTACGAGTAAGTCAGTAAGCGTTACCTAGCATGTTTTCATATGCCCCGTGTATATTGTACACTAAGACTACGTGACGGGCCACGGGGGAAACCTCACCAGCAACCTTGTGTGCCTTTGGCAATGTGATCGTTACTAGTGCGTCTTTGTGGAGATGTCCTCGTGCTTCTGCGCACCAACAACGCACGACCTGAATCGGCGGTAAACGCAGTGGTGTCGTTTTGGAAAGCTGTCCATCATCCTGGTAAAAGGCGGGAATTCCTTTGCCTACTACGAGGGTGGACGGGGCGTGGCTCAGCGGGCGGAGCTTACAGGTGATTCATAAAGGGAGAACCAGCTACTCTGTGTCTGCAGGAGAGGAAGATAGAACCCGCGCGTCACAGTCAGATACAGATTACGATCCAGTACATCATCAATTCACCTCCAAGAAGGATTCTAGATTGTTTTCTGCTATGGAATCTATGAGCGCACAGCCTTGCTTTATCTTTCCCAGCCCAAGAGTTAGGGTGGCTTGTCCTTTCCAGAAGCTGAGCTTCAACTGGGGCACCTGCTACGTTTATATTTGTAAGTGCTTCCTGTTGAGGTTTAGTTTCTGTAAAATGAGCATCATGGCCTACCCAACCGGAGTATTTTCTACGAGTAAGTCAGTAAGCGTTACCTAGCATGTTTTCATATGCCCCGTGTATATTGTACACTAAGACTACGTGATGGGCCACGGGGGAAACCTCACCAGCAACCTTGTGTGCCTTTGGCAATGTGATCGTTACTAGTGCGTCTTTGTGGAGATGTCCTCGTGCTTCTGCGCACAACCTGAATCGGCGGTAAACGCAGTGGTGTCGTTTTGGAAAGCTGTCCATCATCCTGGTAAAAGGCGGGAATTCCCTTGCCTACTACGAGGGTGGACGGGGCGTGGCTCAGCGGGCGAAGCTTTCAGGTGATTCATAAAGGGAGAACCTTCTACTCTGTGTCTGCAGGAGAGGAAGATAGAACCCGCGCGTCACAGTCAGATACAGATTACGCTCCAGTACATCATCAATTCACCTCCAGGAAGGATTCTAGATTGTTTTCTGCTATGGAATCTATGAGCGCACAGCCTTGCTTTATCTTTGCCAAGCCCAAGTTAGGGTGGCTTGTCCTTTCCAGAAGCTGAGCTTCAACTGGTGCACCTGCTACGTTTATATTTGTAAGTGCTTCCTTTCAGGTTTAGTTTCTGTAAAATGAGCATCATGGCCTACCCAACCGGTGTTTTTTCTACGAGTAAGTCAGTAAGCGTTACCTAGCATGTTTTCATATGCCCCGTTTATATTGTACACTAAGACTACGTGATGGGCCACGGGGGAAACCTCACCAGCAACCTTGTGTGCCTTTGGCAATGTGATCGTTACTAGTGCGTCTTTGTGGAGATGTCCTCGTGCTTCTGCGCACAACCTGAATCGGCGGTAAACGCAGTGGTGTCGTTTTGGAAAGCTGTCCATCATCCTGGTAAAAGGCGGGAATTCCCTTGCCTACTACGAGGGTGGACGGGGCTTGGCTCAGCGGGCGGAGCTTACAGGTGATTCATAAAGGGAGAACCTTCTACTCTGTGTCTGCAGGAGAGGAAGATAGAACCCGCGCGTCACAGTCAGATACAGATTACGCTCCAGTACATCATCAATTCACCTCCAGGAAGGATTCTAGATTGTTTTCTGCTATGGAATCTATGAGCGCACAGCCTTGCTTTATCTTTCCCAGCCCAAAAGTTAGGGTGGCTTGTCCTTTCCAGAAGCTGAGCTTCAACTGGGGCACCTGCTACGTTTATATTTGTAAGTGCTTCCTGTTGAGGTTTAGTTTCTGTAAAATGAGCATCATGGCCTACCCAACGGAGTATTTTCTACGAGTAAGTCAGTAAGCGTTACCTAGCATGTTTTCATATGCCCCGTTTATATTGTACACTAAGACTACGTGATGGGCCTCGGGGGAAACGTCTCCAGCAACCTTGTGTGCCTTTGGCAATGTGATCGTTACTAGTGCGTCTTTGTGGAGATGTCCTCGTGCTTCTGCGCACAACCTGAATCGGCGGTAAACGCAGTGGTGTCGTTTTGGAAAGCTGTCCATCATCCTGGTAAAAGGCGGGAATTCCCTTGCCTACTACGAGGGTGGACGGGGCGTGGCTCAGCGGGCGGAGCTTTCAGGTGATTCATAAAGGGAGAACCTTCTACTCTGTGTCTGCAGGAGAGGAAGATAGAACCCACGCGTCACAGTCAGATACAGATTACGCTCCAGTACATCATCAATTCACCTCCAGGAAGGATTCTAGATTGTTTTCTGCTATGGAATCTATGAGCGCACAGCCTTGCTTTATCTTTCCCAGCCCAAGAGTTAGGGTGGCTTGTCCTTTCCAGAAGCTGAGCTTCAACTGGGGCACCTGCTACGTTTATATTTGTAAGTGCTTCCTGTTGAGGTTTAGTTTCTGTAAAATGAGCATCATGGCCTACCCAACCGGAGTATTTTCTACGAGTAAGTCAGTAAGCGTTACCTAGCATGTTTTCATATGCCCCGTGTATATTGTACACTAAGACTACGTGATGGGCCACGGGGGAAACCTCACCAGCAACCTTGTGTGCCTTTGGCAATGTGATCGTTACTAGTGCGTCTTTGTGGAGATGTCCTCGTGCCTCTGCGCACAACCTGAATCGGCGGTAAACGCAGTGGTGTCGTTTTGGAAAGCTGTCCATCATCCTGGTAAAAGGCGGGAATTCCCTTGCCTACTACGAGGGTGGACGGGGCGTGGCTCAGCGGGCGGAGCTTTCAGGTGATTCATAAAGGGAGAACCTTCTACTCTGTGTCTGCAGGAGAGGAAGATAGAACCCGCGCGTCACAGTCAGATACAGATTACGCTCCAGTACATCATCAATTCACCTCCAGGAAGGATTCTAGATTGTTTTCTGCTATGGAATCTATGAGCGCACAGCCTTGCTTTATCTTTCCCAGCCCAAGAGTTAGGGTGGCTTGTCCTTTCCAGAAGCTGAGCTTCAACTGGGGCACCTGCTACGTTTATATTTGTAAGTGCTTCCTGTTGAGGTTTAGTTTCTGTAAAATGAGCATCATGGCCTACCCAACCGGAGTATTTTCTACGAGTAAGTCAGTAAGCGTTACCTAGCATGTTTTCATATGCCCCGTGTATATTGTACACTAAGACTACGTGATGGGCCACGGGGGAAACCTCACCAGCAACCTTGTGTGCCTTTGGCAATGTGATCGTTACTAGTGCGTCTTTGTGGAGATGTCCTCGTGCTTCTGCGCACCAACAACGCACGACCTGAATCGGCGGTAAACGCAGTGGTGTCGTTTTGGAAAGCTGTCCATCATCCTGGTAAAAGGCGGGAATTCCTTTGCCTACTACGAGGGTGGACGGGGCGTGGCTCAGCGGGCGGAGCTTACAGGTGATTCATAAAGGGAGAACCAGCTACTCTGTGTCTGCAGGAGAGGAAGATAGAACCCGCGCGTCACAGTCAGATACAGATTACGATCCAGTACATCATCAATTCACCTCCAAGAAGGATTCTAGATTGTTTTCTGCTATGGAATCTATGAGCGCACAGCCTTGCTTTATCTTTCCCAGCCCAAGAGTTAGGGTGGCTTGTCCTTTCCAGAAGCTGAGCTTCAACTGGGGCACCTGCTACGTTTATATTTGTAAGTGCTTCCTGTTGAGGTTTAGTTTCTATAAAATGAGCATCATGGCCTACCCAACCGGAGTATTTTCTACGAGTAAGTCAGTAAGCGTTACCTAGCATGTTTTCATATGCCCCATTTATATTGTACACTAAGACTAAGTGATGGGCCTCGGGGGAAACGTCTCCAGCAACCTTGTGTGCCTTTGGCAATGTGATCGTTACTAGTGCGTCTTTGTGGAGATGTCCTCGTGCTTCTGCGCACAACCTGAATCGGCGGTAAACGCAGTGGTGTCGTTTTGGAAAGCCGTCCATCATCCTGGTAAAAGGCGGGAATTCCCTTGCCTACTACGAGGGTGGACGGGGCGTGGCTCAGCGGGCGGAGCTTACAGGTGATTCATAAAGGGAGAACCTTCTACTCTGTGTCTGCAGGAGAGGAAGATAGAACCCGCGCGTCACAGTCAGATACAGATTACGCTCCAGTACATCATCAATTCACCTCCAGGAAGGATTCTAGATTGTTTTCTGCTATGGAATCTATGAGCGCACAGCCTTGCTTTATCTTTCCCAGCCCAAGAGTTAGGGTGGCTTGTCCTTTCCAGAAGCTGAGCTTCAACTGGGGCACCTGCTACGTTTATATTTGTAAGTGCTTCCTGTTGAGGTTTAGTTTCTGTAAAATGAGCATCATGGCCTACCCAACCGGAGTATTTTCTACGTGTAAGTCAGTAAGCGTTACCTAGCATGTTTTCATTTGCCCCGTTTATATTGTACACTAAGACTACGTGATGGGCCACGGGGGAAACCTCACCAGCAACCTTGTGTGCCTTTGGCAATGTGATCGTTACTAGTGCGTCTTTGTGGAGATGTCCTCGTGCTTCTGCGCACAACCTGAATCGGCGGTAAACGCAGTGGTGTCGTTTTGGAAAGCTGTCCATCATCCTGGTAAAAGGCGGGAATTCCCTTGCCTACTACGAGGGTGGACGGGGCGTGGCTCAGCGGGCGGAGCTTTCAGGTGATTCATAAAGGGAGAACCTTCTACTCTGTGTCTGCAGGAGAGGAAGATAGAACCCGCGCGTCACAGTCAGATACAGATTACGCTCCAGTACATCATCAATTCACCTCCAGGAAGGATTCTAGATTGTTTTCTGCTATGGAATCTATGAGCGCACAGCCTTGCTTTATCTTTGCCAAGCCCAAGTTAGGGTGGCTTGTCCTTTCCAGAAGCTGAGCTTCAACTGGTGCACCTGCTACGTTTATATTTGTAAGTGCTTCCTTTGAGGTTTAGTTTCTGTAAAATGAGCATCATGGCCTACCCAACCGTTGTATTTTCTACGAGTAACTCAGTAAGCGTTACCTAGCATGTTTTCATATGCCCCGTTTATATTGTACACTAAGAATACGTGATGGGCCACGGGGGAAACCTCACCAGCAACCTTGTGTGCCTTTGGCAATGTGATCGTTACTAGTGCGTCTTTGTGGAGATGTCCTCGTGCTTCTGCGCACAACCTGAATCGGCGGTAAACGCAGTGGTGTCGTTTTGAAAAGCTGTCCATCATCCTGGTAAAAGGCGGGAATTCCCTTGCCTACTACGAGGGTGGACGGGGCGTGGCTCAGCGGGCGGAGCTTACAGGTGATTCATAAAGGGAGAACCTTCTACTCTGTGTCTGCAGGAGAGGAAGATAGAACCCGCGCGTCACAGTTAGATACAGATTACGCTCCAGTACATCATCAATTCACCTCCAGGAAGGATTCTAGATTGTTTTCTGCTATGGAATCTATGAGCGCACAGCCTTGCTTTATCTTTCCCAGCCCAAGAGTTAGGGTGGCTTGTCCTTTCCAGAAGCTGAGCTTCAACTGGGGCACCTGCTACGTTTATATTTGTAAGTGCTTCCTGTTGAGGTTTAGTTTCTGTAAAATGAGCATCATGGCCTACCCAACGGAGTATTTTCTACGAGTAAGTCAGTAAGCGTTACCTAGCATGTTTTCATATGCCCCGTTTATATTGTACACTAAGACTACGTGATGGGCCTCGGGGGAAACGTCTCCAGCAACCTTGTGTGCCTTTGGCAATGTGATCGTTACTAGTGCGTCTTTGTGGAGATGTCCTCGTGCTTCTGCGCACAACCTGAATCGGCGGTAAACGCAGTGGTGTCGTTTTGGAAAGCTGTCCATCATCCTGGTAAAAGGCGGGAATTCCCTTGCCTACTACGAGGGTGGACGGGGCGTGGCTCAGCGGGCGGAGCTTACAGGTGATTCATAAAGGGAGAACCTTCTACTCTGTGTCTGCAGGAGAGGAAGATAGAACCCGCGCGTCACAGTCAGATACAGATTACGCTCCAGTACATCATCAATTCACCTCCAGGAAGGATTCTAGATTGTTTTCTGCTATGGAATCTATGAGCGCACAGCCTTGCTTTATCTTTCCCAGCCCAAGAGTTAGGGTGGCTTGTCCTTTCCAGAAGCTGAGCTTCAACTGGGGCACCTGCTACGTTTATATTTGTAAGTGCTTCCTTTGAGGTTTAGTTTCTGTAAAATGAGCATCATGGCCTACCCAACCGGTGTATTTTCTACGAGTTAGTCAGTAAGCGTTACCTAGCATGTTTTCATATGCCCCGTTTATATTGTACACTAAGACTACGTGATGGGCCACGGGGGAAACCTCACCAGCAACCTTGTGTGCCTTTGGCAATGTGATCGTTACTAGTGCGTCTTTGTGGAGATGTCCTCGTGCTTCTGCGCACAACCTGAATCGGCGGTAAACGCAGTGGTGTCGTTTTGGAAAGCCGTCCATCATCCTGGTAAAAGGCAGGAATTCCCTTGCCTACTACGAGGGTGGACGGGGCGTGGCTCAGCGGGCGGAGCTTACAGGTGATTCATAAAGGGAGAACCAGCTACTCTGTGTCTGCAGGAGAGGAAGATAGAACCCGCGCGTCACAGTCAGATACAGATTACGCTCCAGTACATCATCAATTCACCTCCAGGAAGGATTCTAGATTGTTTTCTGCTATGGAATCTATGAGCGCACAGCCTTGCTTTATCTTTCCCAGCCCAAGAGTTAGGGTGGCTTGTCCTTTCCAGAAGCTGAGCTTCAACTGGGGCACCTGCTACGTTTATATTTGTAAGTGCTTCCTGTTGAGGTTTAGTTTCTGTAAAATTAGCATCATGGCCTACCCAACCGGAGTATTTTCTACGAGTAAGTCAGTAAGCGTTACCTAGCATGTTTTCATATGGCCCGTGTATATTGTACCCTAAGACTAAGTGATGGGCCTCGGGGGAAACGTCTCCAGCAACCTTGTGTGCCTTTGGCAATGTGATCGTTACTAGTGCGTCTTTGTGGAGATGTCCTCGTGCTTCTGCGCACAACCTGAATCGGCGGTAAACGCAGTGGTGTCGTTTTGGAAAGCCGTCCATCATCCTGGTAAAAGGCAGGAATTCCCTTGCCTACTACGAGGGTGGACGGGGCGTGGCTCAGCGGGCGGAGCTTACAGGTGATTCATAAAGGGAGAACCTTCTACTCTGTGTCTGCAGGAGAGGAAGATAGAACCCGCGCGTCACAGTCAGATACAGATTACGCTCCAGTACATCATCAATTCACCTCCAGGAAGGATTCTAGATTGTTTTCTGCTATGGAATCTATGAGCGCACAGCCTTGCTTTATCTTTCCCAGCCCAAGAGTTAGGGTGGCTTGTCCTTTCCAGAAGCTGAGCTTCAACTGGGGCACCTGCTACGTTTATATTTGTAAGTGCTTCCTTTGAGGTTTAGTTTCTGTAAAATGAGCATCATGGCCTACCCAACCGGAGTATTTTCTACGAGTAAGTCAGTAAGCGTTACCTAGCATGTTTTCATATGCCCCGTTTATATTGTACACTAAGACTACGTGATGGGCCACGGGGGAAACCTCACCAGCAACCTTGTGTGCCTTTGGCAATGTGATCGTTACTAGTGCGTCTTTGTGGAGATGTCCTCGTGCTTCTGCGCACCAACAACGCACGACCTGAATCGGCGGTAAACGCAGTGGTGTCGTTTTGGAAAGCTGTCCATCATCCTGGTAAAAGGCGGGAATTCCCTTGCCTACTACGAGGGTGGACGGGGCGTGGCTCAGCGGGCGGAGCTTTCAGGTGATTCATAAAGGGAGAACCAGCTACTCTGTGTCTGCAGGAGAGGAAGATAGAACCCGCGCGTCACAGTCAGATACAGATTACGCTCCAGTACATCATCAATTCACCTCCAGGAAGGATTCTAGATTGTTTTCTGCTATGGAATCTATGAGCGCACAGCCTTGCTTTATCTTTCCCAGCCCAAGAGTTAGGGTGGCTTGTCCTTTCCAGAAGCTGAGCTTCAACTGGGGCACCTGCTACGTTTATATTTGTAAGTGCTTCCTGTTGAGGTTTAGTTTCTGTAAAATGAGCATCATGGCCTACCCAACCGGAGTATTTTCTACGAGTAAGTCAGTAAGCGTTACCTAGCATGTTTTCATATGGCCCGTGTATATTGTACCCTAAGACTAAGTGATGGGCCTCGGGGGAAACGTCTCCAGCAACCTTGTGTGCCTTTGGCAATGTGATCGTTACTAGTGCGTCTTTGTGGAGATGTCCTCGTGCTTCTGCGCACAACCTGAATCGGCGGTAAACGCAGTGGTGTCGTTTTGGAAAGCCGTCCATCATCCTGGTAAAAGGCAGGAATTCCCTTGCCTACTACGAGGGTGGACGGGGCGTGGCTCAGCGGGCGGAGCTTACAGGTGATTCATAAAGGGAGAACCAGCTACTCTGTGTCTGCAGGAGAGGAAGATAGAACCCGCGCGTCACAGTCAGATACAGATTACGCTCCAGTACATCATCAATTCACCTCCAGGAAGGATTCTAGATTGTTTTCTGCTATGGAATCTATGAGCGCACAGCCTTGCTTTATCTTTCCCAGCCCAAGAGTTAGGGTGGCTTGTCCTTTCCAGAAGCTGAGCTTCAACTGGGGCACCTGCTACGTTTATATTTGTAAGTGCTTCCTGTTGAGGTTTAGTTTCTGTAAAATGAGCATCATGGCCTACCCAACCGGAGTATTTTCTACGAGTAAGTCAGTAAGCGTTACCTAGCATGTTTTCATATGGCCCGTGTATATTGTACACTAAGACTACGTGATGGGCCACGGGGGAAACCTCACCAGCAACCTTGTGTGCCTTTGGCAATGTGATCGTTACTAGTGCGTCTTTGTGGAGATGTCCTCGTGCTTCTGCTCACAACCTGAATCGGCGGTAAACGCAGTGGTGTCGTTTTGGAAAGCTGTCCATCATCCTGGTAAAAGGCGGGAATTCCTTTGCCTACTACGAGGGTGGACGGGGCGTGGCTCAGCGGGCGGAGCTTACAGGTGATTCATAAAGGGAGAACCAGCTACTCTGTGTCTGCAGGAGAGGAAGATAGAACCCGCGCGTCACAGTCAGATACAGATTACGATCCAGTACATCATCAATTCACCTCCAGGAAGGATTCTAGATTGTTTTCTGCTATGGAATCTATGAGCGCACAGCCTTGCTTTATCTTTCCCAGCCCAAGAGTTAGGGTGGCTTGTCCTTTCCAGAAGCTGAGCTTCAACTGGGGCACCTGCTACGTTTATATTTGTAAGTGCTTCCTGTTGAGGTTTAGTTTCTGTAAAATTAGCATCATGGCCTACCCAACCGGAGTATTTTCTACGAGTAAGTCAGTAAGCGTTACCTAGCATGTTTTCATATGCCCCGTGTATATTGTACACTAAGACTACGTGACGGGCCACGGGGGAAACCTCACCAGCAACCTTGTGTGCCTTTGGCAATGTGATCGTTACTAGTGCGTCTTTGTGGAGATGTCCTCGTGCTTCTGCGCACCAACAACGCACGACCTGAATCGGCGGTAAACGCAGTGGTGTCGTTTTGGAAAGCTGTCCATCATCCTGGTAAAAGGCGGGAATTCCTTTGCCTACTACGAGGGTGGACGGGGCGTGGCTCAGCGGGCGGAGCTTACAGGTGATTCATAAAGGGAGAACCAGCTACTCTGTGTCTGCAGGAGAGGAAGATAGAACCCGCGCGTCACAGTCAGATACAGATTACGATCCAGTACATCATCAATTCACCTCCAAGAAGGATTCTAGATTGTTTTCTGCTATGGAATCTATGAGCGCACAGCCTTGCTTTATCTTTCCCAGCCCAAGAGTTAGGGTGGCTTGTCCTTTCCAGAAGCTGAGCTTCAACTGGGGCACCTGCTACGTTTATATTTGTAAGTGCTTCCTGTTGAGGTTTAGTTTCTATAAAATGAGCATCATGGCCTACCCAACCGGAGTATTTTCTACGAGTAAGTCAGTAAGCGTTACCTAGCATGTTTTCATATGCCCCATTTATATTGTACACTAAGACTAAGTGATGGGCCTCGGGGGAAACGTCTCCAGCAACCTTGTGTGCCTTTGGCAATGTGATCGTTACTAGTGCGTCTTTGTGGAGATGTCCTCGTGCTTCTGCGCACAACCTGAATCGGCGGTAAACGCAGTGGTGTCGTTTTGGAAAGCCGTCCATCATCCTGGTAAAAGGCGGGAATTCCCTTGCCTACTACGAGGGTGGACGGGGCGTGGCTCAGCGGGCGGAGCTTTCAGGTGATTCATAAAGGGAGAACCTTCTACTCTGTGTCTGCAGGAGAGGAAGATAGAACCCACGCGTCACAGTCAGATACAGATTACGCTCCAGTACATCATCAATTCACCTCCAGGAAGGATTCTAGATTGTTTTCTGCTATGGAATCTATGAGCGCACAGCCTTGCTTTATCTTTCCCAGCCCAAGAGTTAGGGTGGCTTGTCCTTTCCAGAAGCTGAGCTTCAACTGGGGCACCTGCTACGTTTATATTTGTAAGTGCTTCCTGTTGAGGTTTAGTTTCTGTAAAATGAGCATCATGGCCTACCCAACCGGAGTATTTTCTACGCGTAAGTCAGTAAGCGTTACCTAGCATGTTTTCATATGCCCCGTGTATATTGTACACTAAGACTACGTGATGGGCCACGGGGGAAACCTCACCAGCAACCTTGTGTGCCTTTGGCAATGTGATCGTTACTAGTGCGTCTTTGTGGAGATGTCCTCGTGCCTCTGCGCACAACCTGAATCGGCGGTAAACGCAGTGGTGTCGTTTTGGAAAGCTGTCCATCATCCTGGTAAAAGGCGGGAATTCCCTTGCCTACTACGAGGGTGGACGGGGCGTGGCTCAGCGGGCGGAGCTTTCAGGTGATTCATAAAGGGAGAACCTTCTACTCTGTGTCTGCAGGAGAGGAAGATAGAACCCGCGCGTCACAGTCAGATACAGATTACGCTCCAGTACATCATCAATTCACCTCCAGGAAGGATTCTAGATTGTTTTCTGCTATGGAATCTATGAGCGCACAGCCTTGCTTTATCTTTCCCAGCCCAAGAGTTAGGGTGGCTTGTCCTTTCCAGAAGCTGAGCTTCAACTGGGGCACCTGCTACGTTTATATTTGTAAGTGCTTCCTGTTGAGGTTTAGTTTCTGTAAAATGAGCATCATGGCCTACCCAACCGGAGTATTTTCTACGAGTAAGTCAGTAAGCGTTACCTAGCATGTTTTCATATGCCCCGTGTATATTGTACACTAAGACTACGTGATGGGCCACGGGGGAAACCTCACCAGCAACCTTGTGTGCCTTTGGCAATGTGATCGTTACTAGTGCGTCTTTGTGGAGATGTCCTCGTGCTTCTGCGCACCAACAACGCACGACCTGAATCGGCGGTAAACGCAGTGGTGTCGTTTTGGAAAGCTGTCCATCATCCTGGTAAAAGGCGGGAATTCCTTTGCCTACTACGAGGGTGGACGGGGCGTGGCTCAGCGGGCGGAGCTTACAGGTGATTCATAAAGGGAGAACCAGCTACTCTGTGTCTGCAGGAGAGGAAGATAGAACCCGCGCGTCACAGTCAGATACAGATTACGATCCAGTACATCATCAATTCACCTCCAAGAAGGATTCTAGATTGTTTTCTGCTATGGAATCTATGAGCGCACAGCCTTGCTTTATCTTTCCCAGCCCAAGAGTTAGGGTGGCTTGTCCTTTCCAGAAGCTGAGCTTCAACTGGGGCACCTGCTACGTTTATATTTGTAAGTGCTTCCTTTGAGGTTTAGTTTCTGTAAAATGAGCATCATGGCCTACCCAACCGGAGTATTTTCTACGAGTAAGTCAGTAAGCGTTACCTAGCATGTTTTCATATGCCCCGTTTATATTGTACACTAAGACTACGTGATGGGCCACGGGGGAAACCTCACCAGCAACCTTGTGTGCCTTTGGCAATGTGATCGTTACTAGTGCGTCTTTGTGGAGATGTCCTCATGCTTCTGCGCACCAACAACGCACGACCTGAATCGGCGGTAAACGCAGTGGTGTCGTTTTGGAAAGCTGTCCATCATCCTGGTAAAAGGCGGGAATTCCTTTGCCTACTACGAGGGTGGACGGGGCGTGGCTCAGCGGGCGGAGCTTACAGGTGATTCATAAAGGGAGAACCAGCAACTCTGTGTCTGCAGGAGAGGAAGATAGAACCCGCGCGTCACAGTCAGATACAGATTACGCTCCAGTACATCATCAATTCACCTCCAGGAAGGATTCTAGATTGTTTTCTGCTATGGAATCTATGAGCGCACAGCCTTGCTTTATCTTTCCCAGCCCAAGAGTTAGGGTGGCTTGTCCTTTCCAGAAGCTGAGCTTCAACTGGGGCACCTGCTACGTTTATATTTGTAAGTGCTTCCTGTTGAGGTTTAGTTTCTGTAAAATGAGCATCATGGCCTACCCAACCGGAGTATTTTCTACGAGTAAGTCAGTAAGCGTTACCTAGCATGTTTTCATATGCCCCGTGTATATTGTACCCTAAGACTAAGTGATGGGCCTCGGGGGAAACGTCTCCAGCAACCTTGTGTGCCTTTGGCAATGTGATCGTTACTAGTGCGTCTTTGTGGAGATGTCCTCGTGCTTCTGCGCACAACCTGAATCGGCGGTAAACGCAGTGGTGTCGTTTTGGAAAGCCGTCCATCATCCTGGTAAAAGGCGGGAATTCCCTTGCCTACTACGAGGGTGGACGGGGCGTGGCTCAGCGGGCGGAGCTTACAGGTGATTCATAAAGGGAGAACCTTCTACTCTGTGTCTGCAGGAGAGGAAGATAGAACCCGCGCGTCACAGTCAGATACAGATTACGCTCCAGTACATCATCAATTCACCTCCAGGAAGGATTCTAGATTGTTTTCTGCTATGGAATCTATGAGCGCACAGCCTTGCTTTATCTTTCCCAGCCCAAGAGTTAGGGTGGCTTGTCCTTTCCAGAAGCTGAGCTTCAACTGGGGCACCTGCTACGTTTATATTTGTAAGTGCTTCCTGTTGAGGTTTAGTTTCTGTAAAATGAGCATCATGGCCTACCCAACCGGAGTATTTTCTACGAGTAAGTCAGTAAGCGTTACCTAGCATGTTTTCATATGCCCCGTTTATATTGTACACTAAGACTACGTGATGGGCCACGGGGGAAACCTCACCAGCAACCTTGTGTGCCTTTGGCAATGTGATCGTTACTAGTGCGTCTTTGTGGAGATGTCCTCGTGCTTCTGCGCACAACCTGAATCGGCGGTAAACGCAGTGGTGTCGTTTTGGAAAGCTGTCCATCATCCTGGTAAAAGGCGGGAATTCCCTTGCCTACTACGAGGGTGGACGGGGCGTGGCTCAGCGGGCGAAGCTTTCAGGTGATTCATAAAGGGAGAACCTTCTACTCTGTGTCTGCAGGAGAGGAAGATAGAACCCGCGCGTCACAGTCAGATACAGATTACGCTCCAGTACATCATCAATTCACCTCCAGGAAGGATTCTAGATTGTTTTCTGCTATGGAATCTATGAGCGCACAGCCTTGCTTTATCTTTGCCAAGCCCAAGTTAGGGTGGCTTGTCCTTTCCAGAAGCTGAGCTTCAACTGGTGCACCTGCTACGTTTATATTTGTAAGTGCTTCCTTTGAGGTTTAGTTTCTGTAAAATGAGCATCATGGCCTACCCAACCGGTGTTTTTTCTACGAGTAAGTCAGTAAGCGTTACCTAGCATGTTTTCATATGCCCCGTTTATATTGTACACTAAGACTACGTGATGGGCCACGGGGGAAACCTCACCAGCAACCTTGTGTGCCTTTGGCAATGTGATCGTTACTAGTGCGTCTTTGTGGAGATGTCCTCGTGCTTCTGCGCACAACCTGAATCGGCGGTAAACGCAGTGGTGTCGTTTTGGAAAGCTGTCCATCATCCTGGTAAAAGGCGGGAATTCCCTTGCCTACTACGAGGGTGGACGGGGCTTGGCTCAGCGGGAGGAGCTTACAGGTGATTCATAAAGGGAGAACCTTCTACTCTGTGTCTGCAGGAGAGGAAGATAGAACCCGCGCGTCACAGTCAGATACAGATTACGCTCCAGTACATCATCAATTCACCTCCAGGAAGGATTCTAGATTGTTTTCTGCTATGGAATCTATGAGCGCACAGCCTTGCTTTATCTTTCCCAGCCCAAGAGTTAGGGTGGCTTGTCCTTTCCAGAAGCTGAGCTTCAACTGGGGCACCTGCTACGTTTATATTTGTAAGTGCTTCCTGTTGAGGTTTAGTTTCTGTAAAATGAGCATCATGGCCTACCCAACGGAGTATTTTCTACGAGTAAGTCAGTAAGCGTTACCTAGCATGTTTTCATATGCCCCGTTTATATTGTACACTAAGACTACGTGATGGGCCACGGGGGAAACGTCTCCAGCAACCTTGTGTGCCTTTGGCAATGTGATCGTTACTAGTGCGTCTTTGTGGAGATGTCCTCGTGCTTCTGCGCACAACCTGAATCGGCGGTAAACGCAGTGGTGTCGTTTTGGAAAGCTGTCCATCATCCTGGTAAAAGGCGGGAATTCCCTTGCCTACTACGAGGGTGGACGGGGCGTGGCTCAGCGGGCGAAGCTTTCAGGTGATTCATAAAGGGAGAACCTTCTACTCTGTGTCTGCAGGAGAGGAAGATAGAACCCGCGCGTCACAGTCAGATACAGATTACGCTCCAGTACATCATCAATTCACCTCCAGGAAGGATTCTAGATTGTTTTCTGCTATGGAATCTATGAGCGCACAGCCTTGCTTTATCTTTGCCAAGCCCAAGTTAGGGTGGCTTGTCCTTTCCAGAAGCTGAGCTTCAACTGGTGCACCTGCTACGTTTATATTTGTAAGTGCTTCCTTTGAGGTTTAGTTTCTGTAAAATGAGCATCATGGCCTACCCAACCGGTGTTTTTTCTACGAGTAAGTCAGTAAGCGTTACCTAGCATGTTTTCATATGCCCCGTTTATATTGTACACTAAGACTACGTGATGGGCCACGGGGGAAACCTCACCAGCAACCTTGTGTGCCTTTGGCAATGTGATCGTTACTAGTGCGTCTTTGTGGAGATGTCCTCGTGCTTCTGCGCACAACCTGAATCGGCGGTAAACGCAGTGGTGTCGTTTTGGAAAGCTGTCCATCATCCTGGTAAAAGGCGGGAATTCCCTTGCCTACTACGAGGGTGGACGGGGCTTGGCTCAGCGGGCGGAGCTTACAGGTGATTCATAAAGGGAGAACCTTCTACTCTGTGTCTGCAGGAGAGGAAGATAGAACCCGCGCGTCACAGTCAGATACAGATTACGCTCCAGTACAT
Source organism: Pleurodeles waltl (assembly GCF_031143425.1). Taxonomy (NCBI): domain Eukaryota; kingdom Metazoa; phylum Chordata; class Amphibia; order Caudata; family Salamandridae; genus Pleurodeles; species Pleurodeles waltl. The sequence continues at coordinate 26,322 of NW_027150030.1, forward strand.
CATCAATTCACCTCCAGGAAGGATTCTAGATTGTTTTCTGCTATGGAATCTATGAGCGCACAGCCTTGCTTTATCTTTCCCAGCCCAAGAGTTAGGGTGGCTTGTCCTTTCCAGAAGCTGAGCTTCAACTGGGGCACCTGCTACGTTTATATTTGTAAGTGCTTCCTGTTGAGGTTTAGTTTCTGTAAAATGAGCATCATGGCCTACCCAACGGAGTATTTTCTACGAGTAAGTCAGTAAGCGTTACCTAGCATGTTTTCATATGCCCCGTTTATATTGTACACTAAGACTACGTGATGGGCCTCGGGGGAAACGTCTCCAGCAACCTTGTGTGCCTTTGGCAATGTGATCGTTACTAGTGCGTCTTTGTGGAGATGTCCTCGTCCTTCTGCGCACAACCTGAATCGGCGGTAAACGCAGTGGTGTCGTTTTGGAAAGCCGTCCATCATCCTGGTAAAAGGCAGGAATTCCCTTGCCTACTACGAGGGTGGACGGGGCGTGGCTCAGCGGGCGGAGCTTACAGGTGATTCATAAAGGGAGAACCAGCTACTCTGTGTCTGCAGGAGAGGAAGATAGAACCCGCGCGTCACAGTCAGATACAGATTACGCTCCAGTACATCATCAATTCACCTCCAGGAAGGATTCTAGATTGTTTTCTGCTATGGAATCTATGAGCGCACAGCCTTGCTTTATCTTTCCCAGCCCAAGAGTTAGGGTGGCTTGTCCTTTCCAGAAGCTGAGCTTCAACTGGGGCACCTGCTACGTTTATATTTGTAAGTGCTTCCTTTCAGGTTTAGTTTCTGTAAAATGAGCATCATGGCCTACCCAACCGGAGTATTTTCTACGAGTAAGTCAGTAAGCGTTACCTAGCATGTTTTCATATGGCCCGTGTATATTGTACACTAAGACTACGTGATGGGCCACGGGGGAAACCTCACCAGCAACCTTGTGTGCCTTTGGCAATGTGATCGTTACTAGTGCGTCTTTGTGGAGATGTCCTCGTGCTTCTGCTCACAACCTGAATCGGCGGTAAACGCAGTGGTGTCGTTTTGGAAAGCTGTCCATCATCCTGGTAAAAGGCGGGAATTCCTTTGCCTACTACGAGGGTGGACGGGGCGTGGCTCAGCGGGCGGAGCTTACAGGTGATTCATAAAGGGAGAACCAGCTACTCTGTGTCTGCAGGAGAGGAAGATAGAACCCGCGCGTCACAGTCAGATACAGATTACGATCCAGTACATCATCAATTCACCTCCAGGAAGGATTCTAGATTGTTTTCTGCTATGGAATCTATGAGCGCACAGCCTTGCTTTATCTTTCCCAGCCCAAGAGTTAGGGTGGCTTGTCCTTTCCAGAAGCTGAGCTTCAACTGGGGCACCTGCTACGTTTATATTTGTAAGTGCTTCCTGTTGAGGTTTAGTTTCTGTAAAATTAGCATCATGGCCTACCCAACCGGAGTATTTTCTACGAGTAAGTCAGTAAGCGTTACCTAGCATGTTTTCATATGCCCCGTGTATATTGTACACTAAGACTACGTGACGGGCCACGGGGGAAACCTCACCAGCAACCTTGTGTGCCTTTGGCAATGTGATCGTTACTAGTGCGTCTTTGTGGAGATGTCCTCGTGCTTCTGCGCACCAACAACGCACGACCTGAATCGGCGGTAAACGCAGTGGTGTCGTTTTGGAAAGCTGTCCATCATCCTGGTAAAAGGCGGGAATTCCTTTGCCTACTACGAGGGTGGACGGGGCGTGGCTCAGCGGGCGGAGCTTACAGGTGATTCATAAAGGGAGAACCAGCTACTCTGTGTCTGCAGGAGAGGAAGATAGAACCCGCGCGTCACAGTCAGATACAGATTACGATCCAGTACATCATCAATTCACCTCCAAGAAGGATTCTAGATTGTTTTCTGCTATGGAATCTATGAGCGCACAGCCTTGCTTTATCTTTCCCAGCCCAAGAGTTAGGGTGGCTTGTCCTTTCCAGAAGCTGAGCTTCAACTGGGGCACCTGCTACGTTTATATTTGTAAGTGCTTCCTGTTGAGGTTTAGTTTCTGTAAAATGAGCATCATGGCCTACCCAACCGGAGTATTTTCTACGAGTAAGTCAGTAAGCGTTACCTAGCATGTTTTCATATGCCCCGTGTATATTGTACACTAAGACTACGTGATGGGCCACGGGGGAAACCTCACCAGCAACCTTGTGTGCCTTTGGCAATGTGATCGTTACTAGTGCGTCTTTGTGGAGATGTCCTCGTGCTTCTGCGCACAACCTGAATCGGCGGTAAACGCAGTGGTGTCGTTTTGGAAAGCTGTCCATCATCCTGGTAAAAGGCGGGAATTCCCTTGCCTACTACGAGGGTGGACGGGGCGTGGCTCAGCGGGCGAAGCTTTCAGGTGATTCATAAAGGGAGAACCTTCTACTCTGTGTCTGCAGGAGAGGAAGATAGAACCCGCGCGTCACAGTCAGATACAGATTACGCTCCAGTACATCATCAATTCACCTCCAGGAAGGATTCTAGATTGTTTTCTGCTATGGAATCTATGAGCGCACAGCCTTGCTTTATCTTTGCCAAGCCCAAGTTAGGGTGGCTTGTCCTTTCCAGAAGCTGAGCTTCAACTGGTGCACCTGCTACGTTTATATTTGTAAGTGCTTCCTTTCAGGTTTAGTTTCTGTAAAATGAGCATCATGGCCTACCCAACCGGTGTTTTTTCTACGAGTAAGTCAGTAAGCGTTACCTAGCATGTTTTCATATGCCCCGTTTATATTGTACACTAAGACTACGTGATGGGCCACGGGGGAAACCTCACCAGCAACCTTGTGTGCCTTTGGCAATGTGATCGTTACTAGTGCGTCTTTGTGGAGATGTCCTCGTGCTTCTGCGCACAACCTGAATCGGCGGTAAACGCAGTGGTGTCGTTTTGGAAAGCTGTCCATCATCCTGGTAAAAGGCGGGAATTCCCTTGCCTACTACGAGGGTGGACGGGGCTTGGCTCAGCGGGCGGAGCTTACAGGTGATTCATAAAGGGAGAACCTTCTACTCTGTGTCTGCAGGAGAGGAAGATAGAACCCGCGCGTCACAGTCAGATACAGATTACGCTCCAGTACATCATCAATTCACCTCCAGGAAGGATTCTAGATTGTTTTCTGCTATGGAATCTATGAGCGCACAGCCTTGCTTTATCTTTCCCAGCCCAAAAGTTAGGGTGGCTTGTCCTTTCCAGAAGCTGAGCTTCAACTGGGGCACCTGCTACGTTTATATTTGTAAGTGCTTCCTGTTGAGGTTTAGTTTCTGTAAAATGAGCATCATGGCCTACCCAACGGAGTATTTTCTACGAGTAAGTCAGTAAGCGTTACCTAGCATGTTTTCATATGCCCCGTTTATATTGTACACTAAGACTACGTGATGGGCCTCGGGGGAAACGTCTCCAGCAACCTTGTGTGCCTTTGGCAATGTGATCGTTACTAGTGCGTCTTTGTGGAGATGTCCTCGTGCTTCTGCGCACAACCTGAATCGGCGGTAAACGCAGTGGTGTCGTTTTGGAAAGCTGTCCATCATCCTGGTAAAAGGCGGGAATTCCCTTGCCTACTACGAGGGTGGACGGGGCGTGGCTCAGCGGGCGGAGCTTTCAGGTGATTCATAAAGGGAGAACCTTCTACTCTGTGTCTGCAGGAGAGGAAGATAGAACCCACGCGTCACAGTCAGATACAGATTACGCTCCAGTACATCATCAATTCACCTCCAGGAAGGATTCTAGATTGTTTTCTGCTATGGAATCTATGAGCGCACAGCCTTGCTTTATCTTTCCCAGCCCAAGAGTTAGGGTGGCTTGTCCTTTCCAGAAGCTGAGCTTCAACTGGGGCACCTGCTACGTTTATATTTGTAAGTGCTTCCTGTTGAGGTTTAGTTTCTGTAAAATGAGCATCATGGCCTACCCAACCGGAGTATTTTCTACGAGTAAGTCAGTAAGCGTTACCTAGCATGTTTTCATATGCCCCGTGTATATTGTACACTAAGACTACGTGATGGGCCACGGGGGAAACCTCACCAGCAACCTTGTGTGCCTTTGGCAATGTGATCGTTACTAGTGCGTCTTTGTGGAGATGTCCTCGTGCCTCTGCGCACAACCTGAATCGGCGGTAAACGCAGTGGTGTCGTTTTGGAAAGCTGTCCATCATCCTGGTAAAAGGCGGGAATTCCCTTGCCTACTACGAGGGTGGACGGGGCGTGGCTCAGCGGGCGGAGCTTTCAGGTGATTCATAAAGGGAGAACCTTCTACTCTGTGTCTGCAGGAGAGGAAGATAGAACCCGCGCGTCACAGTCAGATACAGATTACGCTCCAGTACATCATCAATTCACCTCCAGGAAGGATTCTAGATTGTTTTCTGCTATGGAATCTATGAGCGCACAGCCTTGCTTTATCTTTCCCAGCCCAAGAGTTAGGGTGGCTTGTCCTTTCCAGAAGCTGAGCTTCAACTGGGGCACCTGCTACGTTTATATTTGTAAGTGCTTCCTGTTGAGGTTTAGTTTCTGTAAAATGAGCATCATGGCCTACCCAACCGGAGTATTTTCTACGAGTAAGTCAGTAAGCGTTACCTAGCATGTTTTCATATGCCCCGTGTATATTGTACACTAAGACTACGTGATGGGCCACGGGGGAAACCTCACCAGCAACCTTGTGTGCCTTTGGCAATGTGATCGTTACTAGTGCGTCTTTGTGGAGATGTCCTCGTGCTTCTGCGCACCAACAACGCACGACCTGAATCGGCGGTAAACGCAGTGGTGTCGTTTTGGAAAGCTGTCCATCATCCTGGTAAAAGGCGGGAATTCCTTTGCCTACTACGAGGGTGGACGGGGCGTGGCTCAGCGGGCGGAGCTTACAGGTGATTCATAAAGGGAGAACCAGCTACTCTGTGTCTGCAGGAGAGGAAGATAGAACCCGCGCGTCACAGTCAGATACAGATTACGATCCAGTACATCATCAATTCACCTCCAAGAAGGATTCTAGATTGTTTTCTGCTATGGAATCTATGAGCGCACAGCCTTGCTTTATCTTTCCCAGCCCAAGAGTTAGGGTGGCTTGTCCTTTCCAGAAGCTGAGCTTCAACTGGGGCACCTGCTACGTTTATATTTGTAAGTGCTTCCTGTTGAGGTTTAGTTTCTATAAAATGAGCATCATGGCCTACCCAACCGGAGTATTTTCTACGAGTAAGTCAGTAAGCGTTACCTAGCATGTTTTCATATGCCCCATTTATATTGTACACTAAGACTAAGTGATGGGCCTCGGGGGAAACGTCTCCAGCAACCTTGTGTGCCTTTGGCAATGTGATCGTTACTAGTGCGTCTTTGTGGAGATGTCCTCGTGCTTCTGCGCACAACCTGAATCGGCGGTAAACGCAGTGGTGTCGTTTTGGAAAGCCGTCCATCATCCTGGTAAAAGGCGGGAATTCCCTTGCCTACTACGAGGGTGGACGGGGCGTGGCTCAGCGGGCGGAGCTTACAGGTGATTCATAAAGGGAGAACCTTCTACTCTGTGTCTGCAGGAGAGGAAGATAGAACCCGCGCGTCACAGTCAGATACAGATTACGCTCCAGTACATCATCAATTCACCTCCAGGAAGGATTCTAGATTGTTTTCTGCTATGGAATCTATGAGCGCACAGCCTTGCTTTATCTTTCCCAGCCCAAGAGTTAGGGTGGCTTGTCCTTTCCAGAAGCTGAGCTTCAACTGGGGCACCTGCTACGTTTATATTTGTAAGTGCTTCCTGTTGAGGTTTAGTTTCTGTAAAATGAGCATCATGGCCTACCCAACCGGAGTATTTTCTACGTGTAAGTCAGTAAGCGTTACCTAGCATGTTTTCATTTGCCCCGTTTATATTGTACACTAAGACTACGTGATGGGCCACGGGGGAAACCTCACCAGCAACCTTGTGTGCCTTTGGCAATGTGATCGTTACTAGTGCGTCTTTGTGGAGATGTCCTCGTGCTTCTGCGCACAACCTGAATCGGCGGTAAACGCAGTGGTGTCGTTTTGGAAAGCTGTCCATCATCCTGGTAAAAGGCGGGAATTCCCTTGCCTACTACGAGGGTGGACGGGGCGTGGCTCAGCGGGCGGAGCTTTCAGGTGATTCATAAAGGGAGAACCTTCTACTCTGTGTCTGCAGGAGAGGAAGATAGAACCCGCGCGTCACAGTCAGATACAGATTACGCTCCAGTACATCATCAATTCACCTCCAGGAAGGATTCTAGATTGTTTTCTGCTATGGAATCTATGAGCGCACAGCCTTGCTTTATCTTTGCCAAGCCCAAGTTAGGGTGGCTTGTCCTTTCCAGAAGCTGAGCTTCAACTGGTGCACCTGCTACGTTTATATTTGTAAGTGCTTCCTTTGAGGTTTAGTTTCTGTAAAATGAGCATCATGGCCTACCCAACCGTTGTATTTTCTACGAGTAACTCAGTAAGCGTTACCTAGCATGTTTTCATATGCCCCGTTTATATTGTACACTAAGAATACGTGATGGGCCACGGGGGAAACCTCACCAGCAACCTTGTGTGCCTTTGGCAATGTGATCGTTACTAGTGCGTCTTTGTGGAGATGTCCTCGTGCTTCTGCGCACAACCTGAATCGGCGGTAAACGCAGTGGTGTCGTTTTGAAAAGCTGTCCATCATCCTGGTAAAAGGCGGGAATTCCCTTGCCTACTACGAGGGTGGACGGGGCGTGGCTCAGCGGGCGGAGCTTACAGGTGATTCATAAAGGGAGAACCTTCTACTCTGTGTCTGCAGGAGAGGAAGATAGAACCCGCGCGTCACAGTTAGATACAGATTACGCTCCAGTACATCATCAATTCACCTCCAGGAAGGATTCTAGATTGTTTTCTGCTATGGAATCTATGAGCGCACAGCCTTGCTTTATCTTTCCCAGCCCAAGAGTTAGGGTGGCTTGTCCTTTCCAGAAGCTGAGCTTCAACTGGGGCACCTGCTACGTTTATATTTGTAAGTGCTTCCTGTTGAGGTTTAGTTTCTGTAAAATGAGCATCATGGCCTACCCAACGGAGTATTTTCTACGAGTAAGTCAGTAAGCGTTACCTAGCATGTTTTCATATGCCCCGTTTATATTGTACACTAAGACTACGTGATGGGCCTCGGGGGAAACGTCTCCAGCAACCTTGTGTGCCTTTGGCAATGTGATCGTTACTAGTGCGTCTTTGTGGAGATGTCCTCGTGCTTCTGCGCACAACCTGAATCGGCGGTAAACGCAGTGGTGTCGTTTTGGAAAGCTGTCCATCATCCTGGTAAAAGGCGGGAATTCCCTTGCCTACTACGAGGGTGGACGGGGCGTGGCTCAGCGGGCGGAGCTTACAGGTGATTCATAAAGGGAGAACCTTCTACTCTGTGTCTGCAGGAGAGGAAGATAGAACCCGCGCGTCACAGTCAGATACAGATTACGCTCCAGTACATCATCAATTCACCTCCAGGAAGGATTCTAGATTGTTTTCTGCTATGGAATCTATGAGCGCACAGCCTTGCTTTATCTTTCCCAGCCCAAGAGTTAGGGTGGCTTGTCCTTTCCAGAAGCTGAGCTTCAACTGGGGCACCTGCTACGTTTATATTTGTAAGTGCTTCCTTTGAGGTTTAGTTTCTGTAAAATGAGCATCATGGCCTACCCAACCGGTGTATTTTCTACGAGTTAGTCAGTAAGCGTTACCTAGCATGTTTTCATATGCCCCGTTTATATTGTACACTAAGACTACGTGATGGGCCACGGGGGAAACCTCACCAGCAACCTTGTGTGCCTTTGGCAATGTGATCGTTACTAGTGCGTCTTTGTGGAGATGTCCTCGTGCTTCTGCGCACAACCTGAATCGGCGGTAAACGCAGTGGTGTCGTTTTGGAAAGCCGTCCATCATCCTGGTAAAAGGCAGGAATTCCCTTGCCTACTACGAGGGTGGACGGGGCGTGGCTCAGCGGGCGGAGCTTACAGGTGATTCATAAAGGGAGAACCAGCTACTCTGTGTCTGCAGGAGAGGAAGATAGAACCCGCGCGTCACAGTCAGATACAGATTACGCTCCAGTACATCATCAATTCACCTCCAGGAAGGATTCTAGATTGTTTTCTGCTATGGAATCTATGAGCGCACAGCCTTGCTTTATCTTTCCCAGCCCAAGAGTTAGGGTGGCTTGTCCTTTCCAGAAGCTGAGCTTCAACTGGGGCACCTGCTACGTTTATATTTGTAAGTGCTTCCTGTTGAGGTTTAGTTTCTGTAAAATTAGCATCATGGCCTACCCAACCGGAGTATTTTCTACGAGTAAGTCAGTAAGCGTTACCTAGCATGTTTTCATATGGCCCGTGTATATTGTACCCTAAGACTAAGTGATGGGCCTCGGGGGAAACGTCTCCAGCAACCTTGTGTGCCTTTGGCAATGTGATCGTTACTAGTGCGTCTTTGTGGAGATGTCCTCGTGCTTCTGCGCACAACCTGAATCGGCGGTAAACGCAGTGGTGTCGTTTTGGAAAGCCGTCCATCATCCTGGTAAAAGGCAGGAATTCCCTTGCCTACTACGAGGGTGGACGGGGCGTGGCTCAGCGGGCGGAGCTTACAGGTGATTCATAAAGGGAGAACCTTCTACTCTGTGTCTGCAGGAGAGGAAGATAGAACCCGCGCGTCACAGTCAGATACAGATTACGCTCCAGTACATCATCAATTCACCTCCAGGAAGGATTCTAGATTGTTTTCTGCTATGGAATCTATGAGCGCACAGCCTTGCTTTATCTTTCCCAGCCCAAGAGTTAGGGTGGCTTGTCCTTTCCAGAAGCTGAGCTTCAACTGGGGCACCTGCTACGTTTATATTTGTAAGTGCTTCCTTTGAGGTTTAGTTTCTGTAAAATGAGCATCATGGCCTACCCAACCGGAGTATTTTCTACGAGTAAGTCAGTAAGCGTTACCTAGCATGTTTTCATATGCCCCGTTTATATTGTACACTAAGACTACGTGATGGGCCACGGGGGAAACCTCACCAGCAACCTTGTGTGCCTTTGGCAATGTGATCGTTACTAGTGCGTCTTTGTGGAGATGTCCTCGTGCTTCTGCGCACCAACAACGCACGACCTGAATCGGCGGTAAACGCAGTGGTGTCGTTTTGGAAAGCTGTCCATCATCCTGGTAAAAGGCGGGAATTCCCTTGCCTACTACGAGGGTGGACGGGGCGTGGCTCAGCGGGCGGAGCTTTCAGGTGATTCATAAAGGGAGAACCAGCTACTCTGTGTCTGCAGGAGAGGAAGATAGAACCCGCGCGTCACAGTCAGATACAGATTACGCTCCAGTACATCATCAATTCACCTCCAGGAAGGATTCTAGATTGTTTTCTGCTATGGAATCTATGAGCGCACAGCCTTGCTTTATCTTTCCCAGCCCAAGAGTTAGGGTGGCTTGTCCTTTCCAGAAGCTGAGCTTCAACTGGGGCACCTGCTACGTTTATATTTGTAAGTGCTTCCTGTTGAGGTTTAGTTTCTGTAAAATGAGCATCATGGCCTACCCAACCGGAGTATTTTCTACGAGTAAGTCAGTAAGCGTTACCTAGCATGTTTTCATATGGCCCGTGTATATTGTACCCTAAGACTAAGTGATGGGCCTCGGGGGAAACGTCTCCAGCAACCTTGTGTGCCTTTGGCAATGTGATCGTTACTAGTGCGTCTTTGTGGAGATGTCCTCGTGCTTCTGCGCACAACCTGAATCGGCGGTAAACGCAGTGGTGTCGTTTTGGAAAGCCGTCCATCATCCTGGTAAAAGGCAGGAATTCCCTTGCCTACTACGAGGGTGGACGGGGCGTGGCTCAGCGGGCGGAGCTTACAGGTGATTCATAAAGGGAGAACCAGCTACTCTGTGTCTGCAGGAGAGGAAGATAGAACCCGCGCGTCACAGTCAGATACAGATTACGCTCCAGTACATCATCAATTCACCTCCAGGAAGGATTCTAGATTGTTTTCTGCTATGGAATCTATGAGCGCACAGCCTTGCTTTATCTTTCCCAGCCCAAGAGTTAGGGTGGCTTGTCCTTTCCAGAAGCTGAGCTTCAACTGGGGCACCTGCTACGTTTATATTTGTAAGTGCTTCCTGTTGAGGTTTAGTTTCTGTAAAATGAGCATCATGGCCTACCCAACCGGAGTATTTTCTACGAGTAAGTCAGTAAGCGTTACCTAGCATGTTTTCATATGGCCCGTGTATATTGTACACTAAGACTACGTGATGGGCCACGGGGGAAACCTCACCAGCAACCTTGTGTGCCTTTGGCAATGTGATCGTTACTAGTGCGTCTTTGTGGAGATGTCCTCGTGCTTCTGCTCACAACCTGAATCGGCGGTAAACGCAGTGGTGTCGTTTTGGAAAGCTGTCCATCATCCTGGTAAAAGGCGGGAATTCCTTTGCCTACTACGAGGGTGGACGGGGCGTGGCTCAGCGGGCGGAGCTTACAGGTGATTCATAAAGGGAGAACCAGCTACTCTGTGTCTGCAGGAGAGGAAGATAGAACCCGCGCGTCACAGTCAGATACAGATTACGATCCAGTACATCATCAATTCACCTCCAAGAAGGATTCTAGATTGTTTTCTGCTATGGAATCTATGAGCGCACAGCCTTGCTTTATCTTTCCCAGCCCAAGAGTTAGGGTGGCTTGTCCTTTCCAGAAGCTGAGCTTCAACTGGGGCACCTGCTACGTTTATATTTGTAAGTGCTTCCTTTGAGGTTTAGTTTCTGTAAAATGAGCATCATGGCCTACCCAACCGGAGTATTTTCTACGAGTAAGTCAGTAAGCGTTACCTAGCATGTTTTCATATGCCCCGTTTATATTGTACACTAAGACTACGTGATGGGCCACGGGGGAAACCTCACCAGCAACCTTGTGTGCCTTTGGCAATGTGATCGTTACTAGTGCGTCTTTGTGGAGATGTCCTCATGCTTCTGCGCACCAACAACGCACGACCTGAATCGGCGGTAAACGCAGTGGTGTCGTTTTGGAAAGCTGTCCATCATCCTGGTAAAAGGCGGGAATTCCTTTGCCTACTACGAGGGTGGACGGGGCGTGGCTCAGCGGGCGGAGCTTACAGGTGATTCATAAAGGGAGAACCAGCAACTCTGTGTCTGCAGGAGAGGAAGATAGAACCCGCGCGTCACAGTCAGATACAGATTACGCTCCAGTACATCATCAATTCACCTCCAGGAAGGATTCTAGATTGTTTTCTGCTATGGAATCTATGAGCGCACAGCCTTGCTTTATCTTTCCCAGCCCAAGAGTTAGGGTGGCTTGTCCTTTCCAGAAGCTGAGCTTCAACTGGGGCACCTGCTACGTTTATATTTGTAAGTGCTTCCTGTTGAGGTTTAGTTTCTGTAAAATGAGCATCATGGCCTACCCAACCGGAGTATTTTCTACGAGTAAGTCAGTAAGCGTTACCTAGCATGTTTTCATATGCCCCGTGTATATTGTACCCTAAGACTAAGTGATGGGCCTCGGGGGAAACGTCTCCAGCAACCTTGTGTGCCTTTGGCAATGTGATCGTTACTAGTGCGTCTTTGTGGAGATGTCCTCGTGCTTCTGCGCACAACCTGAATCGGCGGTAAACGCAGTGGTGTCGTTTTGGAAAGCCGTCCATCATCCTGGTAAAAGGCGGGAATTCCCTTGCCTACTACGAGGGTGGACGGGGCGTGGCTCAGCGGGCGGAGCTTACAGGTGATTCATAAAGGGAGAACCTTCTACTCTGTGTCTGCAGGAGAGGAAGATAGAACCCGCGCGTCACAGTCAGATACAGATTACGCTCCAGTACATCATCAATTCACCTCCAGGAAGGATTCTAGATTGTTTTCTGCTATGGAATCTATGAGCGCACAGCCTTGCTTTATCTTTCCCAGCCCAAGAGTTAGGGTGGCTTGTCCTTTCCAGAAGCTGAGCTTCAACTGGGGCACCTGCTACGTTTATATTTGTAAGTGCTTCCTGTTGAGGTTTAGTTTCTGTAAAATGAGCATCATGGCCTACCCAACCGGAGTATTTTCTACGAGTAAGTCAGTAAGCGTTACCTAGCATGTTTTCATATGCCCCGTTTATATTGTACACTAAGACTACGTGATGGGCCACGGGGGAAACCTCACCAGCAACCTTGTGTGCCTTTGGCAATGTGATCGTTACTAGTGCGTCTTTGTGGAGATGTCCTCGTGCTTCTGCGCACAACCTGAATCGGCGGTAAACGCAGTGGTGTCGTTTTGGAAAGCTGTCCATCATCCTGGTAAAAGGCGGGAATTCCCTTGCCTACTACGAGGGTGGACGGGGCGTGGCTCAGCGGGCGAAGCTTTCAGGTGATTCATAAAGGGAGAACCTTCTACTCTGTGTCTGCAGGAGAGGAAGATAGAACCCGCGCGTCACAGTCAGATACAGATTACGCTCCAGTACATCATCAATTCACCTCCAGGAAGGATTCTAGATTGTTTTCTGCTATGGAATCTATGAGCGCACAGCCTTGCTTTATCTTTGCCAAGCCCAAGTTAGGGTGGCTTGTCCTTTCCAGAAGCTGAGCTTCAACTGGTGCACCTGCTACGTTTATATTTGTAAGTGCTTCCTTTGAGGTTTAGTTTCTGTAAAATGAGCATCATGGCCTACCCAACCGGTGTTTTTTCTACGAGTAAGTCAGTAAGCGTTACCTAGCATGTTTTCATATGCCCCGTTTATATTGTACACTAAGACTACGTGATGGGCCACGGGGGAAACCTCACCAGCAACCTTGTGTGCCTTTGGCAATGTGATCGTTACTAGTGCGTCTTTGTGGAGATGTCCTCGTGCTTCTGCGCACAACCTGAATCGGCGGTAAACGCAGTGGTGTCGTTTTGGAAAGCTGTCCATCATCCTGGTAAAAGGCGGGAATTCCCTTGCCTACTACGAGGGTGGACGGGGCTTGGCTCAGCGGGAGGAGCTTACAGGTGATTCATAAAGGGAGAACCTTCTACTCTGTGTCTGCAGGAGAGGAAGATAGAACCCGCGCGTCACAGTCAGATACAGATTACGCTCCAGTACATCATCAATTCACCTCCAGGAAGGATTCTAGATTGTTTTCTGCTATGGAATCTATGAGCGCACAGCCTTGCTTTATCTTTCCCAGCCCAAGAGTTAGGGTGGCTTGTCCTTTCCAGAAGCTGAGCTTCAACTGGGGCACCTGCTACGTTTATATTTGTAAGTGCTTCCTGTTGAGGTTTAGTTTCTGTAAAATGAGCATCATGGCCTACCCAACGGAGTATTTTCTACGAGTAAGTCAGTAAGCGTTACCTAGCATGTTTTCATATGCCCCGTTTATATTGTACACTAAGACTACGTGATGGGCCACGGGGGAAACGTCTCCAGCAACCTTGTGTGCCTTTGGCAATGTGATCGTTACTAGTGCGTCTTTGTGGAGATGTCCTCGTGCTTCTGCGCACAACCTGAATCGGCGGTAAACGCAGTGGTGTCGTTTTGGAAAGCTGTCCATCATCCTGGTAAAAGGCGGGAATTCCCTTGCCTACTACGAGGGTGGACGGGGCGTGGCTCAGCGGGCGAAGCTTTCAGGTGATTCATAAAGGGAGAACCTTCTACTCTGTGTCTGCAGGAGAGGAAGATAGAACCCGCGCGTCACAGTCAGATACAGATTACGCTCCAGTACATCATCAATTCACCTCCAGGAAGGATTCTAGATTGTTTTCTGCTATGGAATCTATGAGCGCACAGCCTTGCTTTATCTTTGCCAAGCCCAAGTTAGGGTGGCTTGTCCTTTCCAGAAGCTGAGCTTCAACTGGTGCACCTGCTACGTTTATATTTGTAAGTGCTTCCTTTGAGGTTTAGTTTCTGTAAAATGAGCATCATGGCCTACCCAACCGGTGTTTTTTCTACGAGTAAGTCAGTAAGCGTTACCTAGCATGTTTTCATATGCCCCGTTTATATTGTACACTAAGACTACGTGATGGGCCACGGGGGAAACCTCACCAGCAACCTTGTGTGCCTTTGGCAATGTGATCGTTACTAGTGCGTCTTTGTGGAGATGTCCTCGTGCTTCTGCGCACAACCTGAATCGGCGGTAAACGCAGTGGTGTCGTTTTGGAAAGCTGTCCATCATCCTGGTAAAAGGCGGGAATTCCCTTGCCTACTACGAGGGTGGACGGGGCTTGGCTCAGCGGGCGGAGCTTACAGGTGATTCATAAAGGGAGAACCTTCTACTCTGTGTCTGCAGGAGAGGAAGATAGAACCCGCGCGTCACAGTCAGATACAGATTACGCTCCAGTACATCATCAATTCACCTCCAGGAAGGATTCTAGATTGTTTTCTGCTATGGAATCTATGAGCGCACAGCCTTGCTTTATCTTTCCCAGCCCAAGAGTTAGGGTGGCTTGTCCTTTCCAGAAGCTGAGCTTCAACTGGGGCACCTGCTACGTTTATATTTGTAAGTGCTTCCTGTTGAGGTTTAGTTTCTGTAAAATGAGCATCATGGCCTACCCAACGGAGTATTTTCTACGAGTAAGTCAGTAAGCGTTACCTAGCATGTTTTCATATGCCCCGTTTATATTGTACACTAAGACTACGTGATGGGCCTCGGGGGAAACGTCTCCAGCAACCTTGTGTGCCTTTGGCAATGTGATCGTTACTAGTGCGTCTTTGTGGAGATGTCCTCGTCCTTCTGCGCACAACCTGAATCGGCGGTAAACGCAGTGGTGTCGTTTTGGAAAGCTGTCCATCATCCTGGTAAAAGGCGGGAATTCCCTTGCCTACTACGAGGGTGGACGGGGCGTGGCTCAGCGGGCGGAGCTTTCAGGTGATTCATAAAGGGAGAACCTTCTACTCTGTGTCTGCAGGAGAGGAAGATAGAACCCGCGCGTCACAGTCAGATACAGATTACGCTCCAGTACATCATCAATTCACCTCCAGGAAGGATTCTAGATTGTTTTCTGCTATGGAATCTATGAGCGCACAGCCTTGCTTTATCTTTCCCAGCCCAAGAGTTAGGGTGGCTTGTCCTTTCCAGAAGCTGAGCTTCAACTGGGGCACCTGCTACGTTTATATTTGTAAGTGCTTCCTGTTGAGGTTTAGTTTCTGTAAAATGAGCATCATGGCCTACCCAACCGGAGTATTTTCTACGAGTAAGTCAGTAAGCGTTACCTAGCATGTTTTCATATGCCCCGTGTATATTGTACACTAAGACTACGTGATGGGCCACGGGGGAAACCTCACCAGCAACCTTGTGTGCCTTTGGCAATGTGATCGTTACTAGTGCGTCTTTGTGGAGATGTCCTCGTGCTTCTGCGCACCAACAACGCACGACCTGAATCGGCGGTAAACGCAGTGGTGTCGTTTTGGAAAGCTGTCCATCATCCTGGTAAAAGGCGGGAATTCCTTTGCCTACTACGAGGGTGGACGGGGCGTGGCTCAGCGGGCGGAGCTTACAGGTGATTCATAAAGGGAGAACCAGCTACTCTGTGTCTGCAGGAGAGGAAGATAGAACCCGCGCGTCACAGTCAGATACAGATTACGCTCCAGTACATCATCAGTTGACCTCCAGGAAGGATTCTAGATCTTTTTCTGCTATGGAATCTATGAGCGCACAGCCTTGCTTTATCTTTGCCAAGCCCAAGTTAGGGTGGCTTGTCCTTTCCAGAAGCTGAGCTTCAACTGGGGCACCTGCTACGTTTATATTTGTAAGTGCTTCCTTTGAGGTTTAGTTTCTGTAAAATGAGCATCATGGCCTACCCAACCGGAGTATTTTCTACGAGTAAGTCAGTAAGCGTTACCTAGCATGTTTTCATATGCCCCGTTTATATTGTACACTAAGACTACGTGATGGGCCACGGGGGAAACCTCACCAGCAACCTTGTGTGCCTTTGGCAATGTGATCGTTACTAGTGCGTCTTTGTGGAGATGTCCTCGTGCTTCTGCGCACCAACAACGCACGACCTGAATCGGCGGTAAACGCAGTGGTGTCGTTTTGGAAAGCTGTCCATCATCCTGGTAAAAGGCGGGAATTCCTTTGCCTACTACGAGGGTGGACGGGGCGTGGCTCAGCGGGCGGAGCTTACAGGTGATTCATAAAGGGAGAACCAGCTACTCTGTGTCTGCAGGAGAGGAAGATAGAACCCGCGCGTCACAGTCAGATACAGATTACGCTCCAGTACATCATCAGTTGACCTCCAGGAAGGATTCTAGATCTTTTTCTGCTATGGAATCTATGAGCGCACAGCCTTGCTTTATCTTTGCCAAGCCCAAGTTAGGGTGGCTTGTCCTTTCCAGAAGCTGAGCTTCAACTGGGGCACCTGCTACGTTTATATTTGTAAGTGCTTCCTTTGAGGTTTAGTTTCTGTAAAATGAGCATCATGGCCTACCCAACCGGAGTATTTTCTACGAGTAAGTCAGTAAGCGTTACCTAGCATGTTTTCATATGCCCCGTTTATATTGTACACTAAGACTACGTGATGGGCCACGGGGGAAACCTCACCAGCAACCTTGTGTGCCTTTGGCAATGTGATCGTTACTAGTGCGTCTTTGTGGAGATGTCCTCGTGCTTCTGCGCACCAACAACGCACGACCTGAATCGGCGGTAAACGCAGTGGTGTCGTTTTGGAAAGCTGTCCATCATCCTGGTAAAAGGCGGGAATTCCTTTGCCTACTACGAGGGTGGACGGGGCGTGGCTCAGCGGGCGGAGCTTAAAGGTGATTCATAAAGGGAGAACCAGCTACTCTGTGTCTGCAGGAGAGGAAGATAGAACCCGCGCGTCACAGTCAGATACAGATTACGCTCCAGTACATCATCAATTCACCTCCAGGAAGGATTCTAGATTGTTTTCTGCTATGGAATCTATGAGCGCACAGCCTTGCTTTATCTTTCCCAGCCCAAGAGTTAGGGTGGCTTGTCCTTTCCAGAAGCTGAGCTTCAACTGGGGCACCTGCTACGTTTATATTTGTAAGTGCTTCCTGTTGAGGTTTAGTTTCTGTAAAATGAGCATCATGGCCTACCCAACCGGAGTATTTTCTACGAGTAAGTCAGTAAGCGTTACCTAGCATGTTTTCATATGCCCCGTGTATATTGTACACCAAGACTACGTGATGGGCCACGGGGGAAACCTCACCAGCAACCTTGTGTGCCTTTGGCAATGTGATCGTTACTAGTGCGTCTTTGTGGAGATGTCCTCGTGCTTCTGCGCACAACCTGAATCGGCGGTAAACGCAGTGGTGTCGTTTTGGAAAGCCGTCCATCATCCTGGTAAAAGGCGGGAATTCCCTTGCCTACTACGAGGGTGGACGGGGCGTGGCTCAGCGGGCGGAGCTTACAGGTGATTCATAAAGGGAGAACCTTCTACTCTGTGTCTGCAGGAGAGGAAGATAGAACCCGCGCGTCACAGTCAGATACAGATTACGCTCCAGTACATCATCAATTCACCTCCAGGAAGGATTCTAGATTGTTTTCTGCTATGGAATCTATGAGCGCACAGCCTTGCTTTATCTTTCCCAGCCCAAGAGTTAGGGTGGCTTGTCCTTTCCAGAAGCTGAGCTTCAACTGGGGCACCTGCTACGTTTATATTTGTAAGTGCTTCCTGTTGAGGTTTAGTTTCTGTAAAATGAGCATCATGGCCTACCCAACCGGAGTATTTTCTACGAGTAAGTCAGTAAGCGTTACCTAGCATGTTTTCATATGCCCCGTGTATATTGTACACTAAGACTACGTGATGGGCCACGGGGGAAACCTCACCAGCAACCTTGTGTGCCTTTGGCAATGTGATCGTTACTAGTGCGTCTTTGTGGAGATGTCCTCGTGCTTCTGCGCACAACCTGAATCGGTGGTAAACGCAGTGGTGTCGTTTTGGAAAGCCGTCCATCATCCTGGTAAAAGGCGGGAATTCCCTTGCCTACTACGAGGGTGGACGGGGCGTGGCTCAGCGGGCGGAGCTTACAGGTGATTCATAAAGGGAGAACCTTCTACTCTGTGTCTGCAGGAGAGGAAGATAGAACCCGCGCGTCACAGTCAGATACAGATTACGCTCCAGTACATCATCAATTCACCTCCAGGAAGGATTCTAGATTGTTTTCTGCTATGGAATCTATGAGCGCACACCTTGCTTTATCTTTCCCAGCCCAAGAGTTAGGGTGGCTTGTCCTTTCCAGAAGCTGAGCTTCAACTGGGGCACCTGCTACGTTTATATTTGTAAGTGCTTCCTGTTGAGGTTTAGTTTCTGTAAAATGAGCATCATGGCCTACCCAACCGGAGTATTTTCTACGAGTAAGTCAGTAAGCGTTACCTAGCATGTTTTCATATGCCCCGTGTATATTGTACACTAAGACTACGTGATGGGCCACGGGGGAAACCTCACCAGCAACCTTGTGTGCCTTTGGCAATGTGATCGTTACTAGTGCGTCTTTGTGGAGATGTCCTCGTGCTTCTGCGCACCAACAACGCACGACCTGAATCGGCGGTAAACGCAGTGGTGTCGTTTTGGAAAGCTGTCCATCATCCTGGTAAAAGGCGGGAATTCCTTTGCCTACTACGAGGGTGGACGGGGCGTGGCTCAGCGGGCGGAGCTTACAGGTGATTCATAAAGGGAGAACCAGCTACTCTGTGTCTGCAGGAGAGGAAGATAGAACCCGCGCGTCACAGTCAGATACAGATTACGCTCCAGTACATCATCAGTTGACCTCCAGGAAGGATTCTAGATCTTTTTCTGCTATGGAATCTATGAGCGCACAGCCTTGCTTTATCTTTGCCAAGCCCAAGTTAGGGTGGCTTGTCCTTTCCAGAAGCTGAGCTTCAACTGGGGCACCTGCTACGTTTATATTTGTAAGTGCTTCCTTTGAGGTTTAGTTTCTGTAAAATGAGCATCATGGCCTACCCAACCGGAGTATTTTCTACGAGTAAGTCAGTAAGCGTTACCTAGCATGTTTTCATATGCCCCGTTTATATTGTACACTAAGACTACGTGATGGGCCACGGGGGAAACCTCACCAGCAACCTTGTGTGCCTTTGGCAATGTGATCGTTACTAGTGCGTCTTTGTGGAGATGTCCTCGTGCTTCTGCGCACAACCTGAATCGGCGGTAAACGCAGTGGTGTCGTTTTGGAAAGCTGTCCATCATCCTGGTAAAAGGCGGGAATTCCCTTGCCTACTACGAGGGTGGACGGGGCGTGGCTCAGCGGGCGGAGCTTACAGGTGATTCATAAAGGGAGAACCAGCTACTCTGTGTCTGCAGGAGAGGAAGATAGAACCCGCGCGTCACAGTCAGATACAGATTACGCTCCAGTACATCATCAGTTGACCTCCAGGAAGGATTCTAGATCTTTTTCTGCTATGGAATCTATGAGCGCACAGCCTTGCTTTATCTTTGCCAAGCCCAAGTTAGGGTGGCTTGTCCTTTCCAGAAGCTGAGCTTCAACTGGGGCACCTGCTACGTTTATATTTGTAAGTGCTTCCTTTGAGGTTTAGTTTCTGTAAAATGAGCATCATGGCCTACCCAACCGGAGTATTTTCTACGAGTAAGTCAGTAAGCGTTACCTAGCATGTTTTCATATGCCCCGTTTATATTGTACACTAAGACTACGTGATGGGCCACGGGGGAAACCTCACCAGCAACCTTGTGTGCCTTTGGCAATGTGATCGTTACTAGTGCGTCTTTGTGGAGATGTCCTCGTGCTTCTGCGCACCAACAACGCACGACCTGAATCGGCGGTAAACGCAGTGGTGTCGTTTTGGAAAGCTGTCCATCATCCTGGTAAAAGGCGGGAATTCCTTTGCCTACTACGAGGGTGGACGGGGCGTGGCTCAGCGGGCGGAGCTTACAGGTGATTCATAAAGGGAGAACCAGCTACTCTGTGTCTGCAGGAGAGGAAGATAGAACCCGCGCGTCACAGTCAGATACAGATTACGCTCCAGTACATCATCAGTTGACCTCCAGGAAGGATTCTAGATCTTTTTCTGCTATGGAATCTATGAGCGCACAGCCTTGCTTTATCTTTGCCAAGCCCAAGTTAGGGTGGCTTGTCCTTTCCAGAAGCTGAGCTTCAACTGGGGCACCTGCTACGTTTATATTTGTAAGTGCTTCCTTTGAGGTTTAGTTTCTGTAAAATGAGCATCATGGCCTATCCAACCGGAGTATTTTCTACGAGTAAGTCAGTAAGCGTTACCTAGCATGTTTTCATATGCCCCGTTTATATTGTACACTAAGACTACGTGATGGGCCACGGGGGAAACCTCACCAGCAACCTTGTGTGCCTTTGGCAATGTGATCGTTACTAGTGCGTCTTTGTGGAGATGTCCTCGTGCTTCTGCGCACCAACAACGCACGACCTGAATCGGCGGTAAACGCAGTGGTGTCGTTTTGGAAAGCTGTCCATCATCCTGGTAAAAGGCGGGAATTCCTTTGCCTACTACGAGGGTGGACGGGGCGTGGCTCAGCGGGCGGAGCTTAAAGGTGATTCATAAAGGGAGAACCAGATACTCTGTGTCTGCAGGAGAGGAAGATAGAACCCGCGCGTCACAGTCAGATACAGATTACGCTCCAGTACATCATCAATTCACCTCCAGGAAGGATTCTAGATTGTTTTCTGCTATGGAATCTATGAGCGCACAGCCTTGCTTTATCTTTCCCAGCCCAAGAGTTAGGGTGGCTTGTCCTTTCCAGAAGCTGAGCTTCAACTGGGGCACCTGCTACGTTTATATTTGTAAGTGCTTCCTGTTGAGGTTTAGTTTCTGTAAAATGAGCATCATGGCCTACCCAACCGGAGTATTTTCTACGAGTAAGTCAGTAAGCGTTACCTAGCATGTTTTCATATGCCCCGTGTATATTGTACACTAAGACTACGTGATGGGCCACGGGGGAAACCTCACCAGCAACCTTGTGTGCCTTTGGCAATGTGATCGTTACTAGTGCGTCTTTGTGGAGATGTCCTCGTGCTTCTGCGCACAACCTGAATCGGTGGTAAACGCAGTGGTGTCGTTTTGGAAAGCCGTCCATCATCCTGGTAAAAGGCGGGAATTCCCTTGCCTACTACGAGGGTGGACGGGGCGTGGCTCAGCGGGCGGAGCTTACAGGTGATTCATAAAGGGAGAACCTTCTACTCTGTGTCTGCATGAGAGGAAGATAGAACCCGCGCGTCACAGTCAGATACAGATTACGCTCCAGTACATCATCAATTCACCTCCAGGAAGGATTCTAGATTGTTTTCTGCTATGGAATCTATGAGCGCACAGCCTTGCTTTATCTTTCCCAGCCCAAGAGTTAGGGTGGCTTGTCCTTTCCAGAAGCTGAGCTTCAACTGGGGCACCTGCTACGTTTATATTTGTAAGTGCTTCCTGTTGAGGTTTAGTTTCTGTAAAATGAGCATCATGGCCTACCCAACCGGAGTATTTTCTACGAGTAAGTCAGTAAGCGTTACCTAGCATGTTTTCATATGCCCCGTTTATATTGTACACTAAGACTAAGTGATGGGCCTCGGGGGAAACGTCTCCAGCAACCTTGTGTGCCTTTGGCAATGTGATCGTTACTAGTGCGTCTTTGTGGAGATGTCCTCGTGCTTCTGCGCACAACCTGAATCGGCGGTAAACGCAGTGGTGTCGTTTTGGAAACCGTCCATCATCCTGGTAAAAGGCGGGAATTCCCTTGCCTACTACGAGGGTGGACGGGGCGTGGCTCAGCGGGCGGAGCTTACAGGTGATTCATAAAGGGAGAACCTTCTACTCTGTGTCTGCAGGAGAGGAAGATAGAACCCGCGCGTCACAGTCAGATACACATTACGCTCCAGTACATCATCAATTCACCTCCAGGAAGGATTCTAGATTGTTTTCTGCTATGGAATCTATGAGCGCACAGCCTTGCTTTATCTTTCCCAGCCCAAGAGTTAGGGTGGCTTGTCCTTTCCAGAAGCTGAGCTTCAACTGGGGCACCTGCTACGTTTATATTTGTAAGTGCTTCCTGTTGAGGTTTAGTTTCTGTAAAATGAGCATCATGGCCTACCCAACCGGAGTATTTTCTACGAGTAAGTCAGTAAGCGTTACCTAGCATGTTTTCATATGCCCCGTTTATATTGTACACTAAGACTAAGTGATGGGCCTCGGGGGAAACGTCTCCAGCAACCTTGTGTGCCTTTGGCAATGTGATCGTTACTAGTGCGTCTTTGTGGAGATGTCCTCGTGCTTCTGCGCACAACCTGAATCGGCGGTAAACGCAGTGGTGTCGTTTTGGAAACCGTCCATCATCCTGGTAAAAGGCGGGAATTCCCTTGCCTACTACGAGGGTGGACGGGGCGTGGCTCAGCGGGCGGAGCTTACAGGTGATTCATAAAGGGAGAACCTTCTACTCTGTGTCTGCAGGAGAGGAAGATAGAACCCGCGCGTCACAGTCAGATACACATTACGCTCCAGTACATCATCAATTCACCTCCAGGAAGGATTCTAGATTGTTTTCTGCTATGGAATCTATGAGCGCACAGCCTTGCTTTATCTTTCCCAGCCCAAGAGTTAGGGTGGCTTGTCCTTTCCAGAAGCTGAGCTTCAACTGGGGCACCTGCTACGTTTATATTTGTAAGTGCTTCCTGTTGAGGTTTAGTTTCTGTAAAATGAGCATCATGGCCTACCCAACGGAGTATTTTCTACGAGTAAGTCAGTAAGCGTTACCTAGCATGTTTTCATATGCCCCGTTTATATTGTACACTAAGACTACGTGATGGGCCACGGGGGAAACCTCACCAGCAACCTACTACGAGGGTGGACGGGGCGTGGCTCAGCGGGCGGAGCTTACAGGTGATTCATAAAGGGAGAACCTTCTACTCTGTGTCTGCAGGAGAGGAAGATAGAACCCGCGCGTCACAGTCAGATACAGATTACGCTCCAGTACATCATCAATTCACCTCCAGGAAGGATTCTAGATTGTTTTCTGCTATGGAATCTATGAGCGCACAGCCTTGCTTTATCTTTCCCAGCCCAAGAGTTAGGGTGGCTTGTCCTTTCCAGAAGCTGAGCTTCAACTGGGGCACCTGCTACGTTTATATTTGTAAGTGCTTCCTGTTGAGGTTTAGTTTCTGTAAAATGAGCATCATGGCCTACCCAACCGGAGTATTTTCTACGAGTAAGTCAGTAAGCGTTACCTAGCATGTTTTCATATGCCCCATTTATATTGTACACTAAGACTAAGTGATGGGCCTCGGGGGAAACGTCTCCAGCAACCTTGTGTGCCTTTGGCAATGTGATCGTTACTAGTGCGTCTTTGTGGAGATGTCCTCGTGCTTCTGCGCACAACCTGAATCGGCGGTAAACGCAGTGGTGTCGTTTTGGAAAGCCGTCCATCATCCTGGTAAAAGGCGGGAATTCCCTTGCCTACTACGAGGGTGGACGGGGCGTGGCTCAGCGGGCGGAGCTTACAGGTGATTCATAAAGGGAGAACCTTCTACTCTGTGTCTGCAGGAGAGGAAGATAGAACCCGCGCGTCACAGTCAGATACAGATTACGCTCCAGTACATCATCAATTCACCTCCAGGAAGGATTCTAGATTGTTTTCTGCTATGGAATCTATGAGCGCACAGCCTTGCTTTATCTTTCCCAGCCCAAGAGTTAGGGTGGCTTGTCCTTTCCAGAAGCTGAGCTTCAACTGGGGCACCTGCTACGTTTATATTTGTAAGTGCTTCCTGTTGAGGTTTAGTTTCTGTAAAATGAGCATCATGGCCTACCCAACCGGAGTATTTTCTACGAGTAAGTCAGTAAGCGTTACCTAGCATGTTTTCATATGCCCCGTGTATATTGTACACTAAGACTACGTGATGGGCCACGGGGGAAACCTCACCAGCAACCTTGTGTGCCTTTGGCAATGTGATCGTTACTAGTGCGTCTTTGTGGAGATGTCCTCGTGCTTCTGCGCACAACCTGAATCGGCGGTAAACGCAGTGGTGTCGTTTTGGAAAGCTGTCCATCATCCTGGTAAAAGGCGGGAATTCCCTTGCCTACTACGAGGGTGGACGGGGCGTGGCTCAGCGGGCGAAGCTTTCAGGTGATTCATAAAGGGAGAACCTTCTACTCTGTGTCTGCAGGAGAGGAAGATAGAACCCGCGCGTCACAGTCAGATACAGATTACGCTCCAGTACATCATCAATTCACCTCCAGGAAGGATTCTAGATTGTTTTCTGCTATGGAATCTATGAGCGCACAGCCTTGCTTTATCTTTGCCAAGCCCAAGTTAGGGTGGCTTGTCCTTTCCAGAAGCTGAGCTTCAACTGGTGCACCTGCTACGTTTATATTTGTAAGTGCTTCCTTTCAGGTTTAGTTTCTGTAAAATGAGCATCATGGCCTACCCAACCGGTGTTTTTTCTACGAGTAAGTCAGTAAGCGTTACCTAGCATGTTTTCATATGCCCCGTTTATATTGTACACTAAGACTACGTGATGGGCCACGGGGGAAACCTCACCAGCAACCTTGTGTGCCTTTGGCAATGTGATCGTTACTAGTGCGTCTTTGTGGAGATGTCCTCGTGCTTCTGCGCACAACCTGAATCGGCGGTAAACGCAGTGGTGTCGTTTTGGAAAGCTGTCCATCATCCTGGTAAAAGGCGGGAATTCCCTTGCCTACTACGAGGGTGGACGGGGCTTGGCTCAGCGGGCGGAGCTTACAGGTGATTCATAAAGGGAGAACCTTCTACTCTGTGTCTGCAGGAGAGGAAGATAGAACCCGCGCGTCACAGTCAGATACAGATTACGCTCCAGTACATCATCAATTCACCTCCAGGAAGGATTCTAGATTGTTTTCTGCTATGGAATCTATGAGCGCACAGCCTTGCTTTATCTTTCCCAGCCCAAAAGTTAGGGTGGCTTGTCCTTTCCAGAAGCTGAGCTTCAACTGGGGCACCTGCTACGTTTATATTTGTAAGTGCTTCCTGTTGAGGTTTAGTTTCTGTAAAATGAGCATCATGGCCTACCCAACGGAGTATTTTCTACGAGTAAGTCAGTAAGCGTTACCTAGCATGTTTTCATATGCCCCGTTTATATTGTACACTAAGACTACGTGATGGGCCTCGGGGGAAACGTCTCCAGCAACCTTGTGTGCCTTTGGCAATGTGATCGTTACTAGTGCGTCTTTGTGGAGATGTCCTCGTGCTTCTGCGCACAACCTGAATCGGCGGTAAACGCAGTGGTGTCGTTTTGGAAAGCTGTCCATCATCCTGGTAAAAGGCGGGAATTCCCTTGCCTACTACGAGGGTGGACGGGGCGTGGCTCAGCGGGCGGAGCTTTCAGGTGATTCATAAAGGGAGAACCTTCTACTCTGTGTCTGCAGGAGAGGAAGATAGAACCCACGCGTCACAGTCAGATACAGATTACGCTCCAGTACATCATCAATTCACCTCCAGGAAGGATTCTAGATTGTTTTCTGCTATGGAATCTATGAGCGCACAGCCTTGCTTTATCTTTCCCAGCCCAAGAGTTAGGGTGGCTTGTCCTTTCCAGAAGCTGAGCTTCAACTGGGGCACCTGCTACGTTTATATTTGTAAGTGCTTCCTGTTGAGGTTTAGTTTCTGTAAAATGAGCATCATGGCCTACCCAACCGGAGTATTTTCTACGAGTAAGTCAGTAAGCGTTACCTAGCATGTTTTCATATGCCCCGTGTATATTGTACACTAAGACTACGTGATGGGCCACGGGGGAAACCTCACCAGCAACCTTGTGTGCCTTTGGCAATGTGATCGTTA
This sequence comes from Pleurodeles waltl, assembly GCF_031143425.1. Classification (NCBI taxonomy): domain Eukaryota; kingdom Metazoa; phylum Chordata; class Amphibia; order Caudata; family Salamandridae; genus Pleurodeles; species Pleurodeles waltl. Next base: position 52,024 of record NW_027150030.1, read on the forward strand.
CTAGTGCGTCTTTGTGGAGATGTCCTCGTGCCTCTGCGCACAACCTGAATCGGCGGTAAACGCAGTGGTGTCGTTTTGGAAAGCTGTCCATCATCCTGGTAAAAGGCGGGAATTCCCTTGCCTACTACGAGGGTGGACGGGGCGTGGCTCAGCGGGCGGAGCTTTCAGGTGATTCATAAAGGGAGAACCTTCTACTCTGTGTCTGCAGGAGAGGAAGATAGAACCCGCGCGTCACAGTCAGATACAGATTACGCTCCAGTACATCATCAATTCACCTCCAGGAAGGATTCTAGATTGTTTTCTGCTATGGAATCTATGAGCGCACAGCCTTGCTTTATCTTTCCCAGCCCAAGAGTTAGGGTGGCTTGTCCTTTCCAGAAGCTGAGCTTCAACTGGGGCACCTGCTACGTTTATATTTGTAAGTGCTTCCTGTTGAGGTTTAGTTTCTGTAAAATGAGCATCATGGCCTACCCAACCGGAGTATTTTCTACGAGTAAGTCAGTAAGCGTTACCTAGCATGTTTTCATATGCCCCGTGTATATTGTACACTAAGACTACGTGATGGGCCACGGGGGAAACCTCACCAGCAACCTTGTGTGCCTTTGGCAATGTGATCGTTACTAGTGCGTCTTTGTGGAGATGTCCTCGTGCTTCTGCGCACCAACAACGCACGACCTGAATCGGCGGTAAACGCAGTGGTGTCGTTTTGGAAAGCTGTCCATCATCCTGGTAAAAGGCGGGAATTCCTTTGCCTACTACGAGGGTGGACGGGGCGTGGCTCAGCGGGCGGAGCTTACAGGTGATTCATAAAGGGAGAACCAGCTACTCTGTGTCTGCAGGAGAGGAAGATAGAACCCGCGCGTCACAGTCAGATACAGATTACGATCCAGTACATCATCAATTCACCTCCAAGAAGGATTCTAGATTGTTTTCTGCTATGGAATCTATGAGCGCACAGCCTTGCTTTATCTTTCCCAGCCCAAGAGTTAGGGTGGCTTGTCCTTTCCAGAAGCTGAGCTTCAACTGGGGCACCTGCTACGTTTATATTTGTAAGTGCTTCCTGTTGAGGTTTAGTTTCTATAAAATGAGCATCATGGCCTACCCAACCGGAGTATTTTCTACGAGTAAGTCAGTAAGCGTTACCTAGCATGTTTTCATATGCCCCATTTATATTGTACACTAAGACTAAGTGATGGGCCTCGGGGGAAACGTCTCCAGCAACCTTGTGTGCCTTTGGCAATGTGATCGTTACTAGTGCGTCTTTGTGGAGATGTCCTCGTGCTTCTGCGCACAACCTGAATCGGCGGTAAACGCAGTGGTGTCGTTTTGGAAAGCCGTCCATCATCCTGGTAAAAGGCGGGAATTCCCTTGCCTACTACGAGGGTGGACGGGGCGTGGCTCAGCGGGCGGAGCTTACAGGTGATTCATAAAGGGAGAACCTTCTACTCTGTGTCTGCAGGAGAGGAAGATAGAACCCGCGCGTCACAGTCAGATACAGATTACGCTCCAGTACATCATCAATTCACCTCCAGGAAGGATTCTAGATTGTTTTCTGCTATGGAATCTATGAGCGCACAGCCTTGCTTTATCTTTCCCAGCCCAAGAGTTAGGGTGGCTTGTCCTTTCCAGAAGCTGAGCTTCAACTGGGGCACCTGCTACGTTTATATTTGTAAGTGCTTCCTGTTGAGGTTTAGTTTCTGTAAAATGAGCATCATGGCCTACCCAACCGGAGTATTTTCTACGTGTAAGTCAGTAAGCGTTACCTAGCATGTTTTCATTTGCCCCGTTTATATTGTACACTAAGACTACGTGATGGGCCACGGGGGAAACCTCACCAGCAACCTTGTGTGCCTTTGGCAATGTGATCGTTACTAGTGCGTCTTTGTGGAGATGTCCTCGTGCTTCTGCGCACAACCTGAATCGGCGGTAAACGCAGTGGTGTCGTTTTGGAAAGCTGTCCATCATCCTGGTAAAAGGCGGGAATTCCCTTGCCTACTACGAGGGTGGACGGGGCGTGGCTCAGCGGGCGGAGCTTTCAGGTGATTCATAAAGGGAGAACCTTCTACTCTGTGTCTGCAGGAGAGGAAGATAGAACCCGCGCGTCACAGTCAGATACAGATTACGCTCCAGTACATCATCAATTCACCTCCAGGAAGGATTCTAGATTGTTTTCTGCTATGGAATCTATGAGCGCACAGCCTTGCTTTATCTTTGCCAAGCCCAAGTTAGGGTGGCTTGTCCTTTCCAGAAGCTGAGCTTCAACTGGTGCACCTGCTACGTTTATATTTGTAAGTGCTTCCTTTGAGGTTTAGTTTCTGTAAAATGAGCATCATGGCCTACCCAACCGGTGTATTTTCTACGAGTAAGTCAGTAAGCGTTACCTAGCATGTTTTCATATGCCCCGTTTATATTGTACACTAAGAATACGTGATGGGCCACGGGGGAAACCTCACCAGCAACCTTGTGTGCCTTTGGCAATGTGATCGTTACTAGTGCGTCTTTGTGGAGATGTCCTCGTGCTTCTGCGCACAACCTGAATCGGCGGTAAACGCAGTGGTGTCGTTTTGAAAAGCTGTCCATCATCCTGGTAAAAGGCGGGAATTCCCTTGCCTACTACGAGGGTGGACGGGGCGTGGCTCAGCGGGCGGAGCTTACAGGTGATTCATAAAGGGAGAACCTTCTACTCTGTGTCTGCAGGAGAGGAAGATAGAACCCGCGCGTCACAGTTAGATACAGATTACGCTCCAGTACATCATCAATTCACCTCCAGGAAGGATTCTAGATTGTTTTCTGCTATGGAATCTATGAGCGCACAGCCTTGCTTTATCTTTCCCAGCCCAAGAGTTAGGGTGGCTTGTCCTTTCCAGAAGCTGAGCTTCAACTGGGGCACCTGCTACGTTTATATTTGTAAGTGCTTCCTGTTGAGGTTTAGTTTCTGTAAAATGAGCATCATGGCCTACCCAACGGAGTATTTTCTACGAGTAAGTCAGTAAGCGTTACCTAGCATGTTTTCATATGCCCCGTTTATATTGTACACTAAGACTACGTGATGGGCCTCGGGGGAAACGTCTCCAGCAACCTTGTGTGCCTTTGGCAATGTGATCGTTACTAGTGCGTCTTTGTGGAGATGTCCTCGTGCTTCTGCGCACAACCTGAATCGGCGGTAAACGCAGTGGTGTCGTTTTGGAAAGCTGTCCATCATCCTGGTAAAAGGCGGGAATTCCCTTGCCTACTACGAGGGTGGACGGGGCGTGGCTCAGCGGGCGGAGCTTACAGGTGATTCATAAAGGGAGAACCTTCTACTCTGTGTCTGCAGGAGAGGAAGATAGAACCCGCGCGTCACAGTCAGATACAGATTACGCTCCAGTACATCATCAATTCACCTCCAGGAAGGATTCTAGATTGTTTTCTGCTATGGAATCTATGAGCGCACAGCCTTGCTTTATCTTTCCCAGCCCAAGAGTTAGGGTGGCTTGTCCTTTCCAGAAGCTGAGCTTCAACTGGGGCACCTGCTACGTTTATATTTGTAAGTGCTTCCTTTGAGGTTTAGTTTCTGTAAAATGAGCATCATGGCCTACCCAACCGGTGTATTTTCTACGAGTTAGTCAGTAAGCGTTACCTAGCATGTTTTCATATGCCCCGTTTATATTGTACACTAAGACTACGTGATGGGCCACGGGGGAAACCTCACCAGCAACCTTGTGTGCCTTTGGCAATGTGATCGTTACTAGTGCGTCTTTGTGGAGATGTCCTCGTGCTTCTGCGCACAACCTGAATCGGCGGTAAACGCAGTGGTGTCGTTTTGGAAAGCCGTCCATCATCCTGGTAAAAGGCAGGAATTCCCTTGCCTACTACGAGGGTGGACGGGGCGTGGCTCAGCGGGCGGAGCTTACAGGTGATTCATAAAGGGAGAACCAGCTACTCTGTGTCTGCAGGAGAGGAAGATAGAACCCGCGCGTCACAGTCAGATACAGATTACGCTCCAGTACATCATCAATTCACCTCCAGGAAGGATTCTAGATTGTTTTCTGCTATGGAATCTATGAGCGCACAGCCTTGCTTTATCTTTCCCAGCCCAAGAGTTAGGGTGGCTTGTCCTTTCCAGAAGCTGAGCTTCAACTGGGGCACCTGCTACGTTTATATTTGTAAGTGCTTCCTGTTGAGGTTTAGTTTCTGTAAAATTAGCATCATGGCCTACCCAACCGGAGTATTTTCTACGAGTAAGTCAGTAAGCGTTACCTAGCATGTTTTCATATGGCCCGTGTATATTGTACCCTAAGACTAAGTGATGGGCCTCGGGGGAAACGTCTCCAGCAACCTTGTGTGCCTTTGGCAATGTGATCGTTACTAGTGCGTCTTTGTGGAGATGTCCTCGTGCTTCTGCGCACAACCTGAATCGGCGGTAAACGCAGTGGTGTCGTTTTGGAAAGCCGTCCATCATCCTGGTAAAAGGCAGGAATTCCCTTGCCTACTACGAGGGTGGACGGGGCGTGGCTCAGCGGGCGGAGCTTACAGGTGATTCATAAAGGGAGAACCTTCTACTCTGTGTCTGCAGGAGAGGAAGATAGAACCCGCGCGTCACAGTCAGATACAGATTACGCTCCAGTACATCATCAATTCACCTCCAGGAAGGATTCTAGATTGTTTTCTGCTATGGAATCTATGAGCGCACAGCCTTGCTTTATCTTTCCCAGCCCAAGAGTTAGGGTGGCTTGTCCTTTCCAGAAGCTGAGCTTCAACTGGGGCACCTGCTACGTTTATATTTGTAAGTGCTTCCTTTGAGGTTTAGTTTCTGTAAAATGAGCATCATGGCCTACCCAACCGGAGTATTTTCTACGAGTAAGTCAGTAAGCGTTACCTAGCATGTTTTCATATGCCCCGTTTATATTGTACACTAAGACTACGTGATGGGCCACGGGGGAAACCTCACCAGCAACCTTGTGTGCCTTTGGCAATGTGATCGTTACTAGTGCGTCTTTGTGGAGATGTCCTCGTGCTTCTGCGCACCAACAACGCACGACCTGAATCGGCGGTAAACGCAGTGGTGTCGTTTTGGAAAGCTGTCCATCATCCTGGTAAAAGGCGGGAATTCCTTTGCCTACTACGAGGGTGGACGGGGCGTGGCTCAGCGGGCGGAGCTTACAGGTGATTCATAAAGGGAGAACCAGCTACTCTGTGTCTGCAGGAGAGGAAGATAGAACCCGCGCGTCACAGTCAGATACAGATTACGCTCCAGTACATCATCAATTCACCTCCAGGAAGGATTCTAGATTGTTTTCTGCTATGGAATCTATGAGCGCACAGCCTTGCTTTATCTTTCCCAGCCCAAGAGTTAGGGTGGCTTGTCCTTTCCAGAAGCTGAGCTTCAACTGGGGCACCTGCTACGTTTATATTTGTAAGTGCTTCCTGTTGAGGTTTAGTTTCTGTAAAATGAGCATCATGGCCTACCCAACCGGAGTATTTTCTACGAGTAAGTCAGTAAGCGTTACCTAGCATGTTTTCATATGGCCCGTGTATATTGTACCCTAAGACTAAGTGATGGGCCTCGGGGGAAACGTCTCCAGCAACCTTGTGTGCCTTTGGCAATGTGATCGTTACTAGTGCGTCTTTGTGGAGATGTCCTCGTGCTTCTGCGCACAACCTGAATCGGCGGTAAACGCAGTGGTGTCGTTTTGGAAAGCCGTCCATCATCCTGGTAAAAGGCAGGAATTCCCTTGCCTACTACGAGGGTGGACGGGGCGTGGCTCAGCGGGCGGAGCTTACAGGTGATTCATAAAGGGAGAACCAGCTACTCTGTGTCTGCAGGAGAGGAAGATAGAACCCGCGCGTCACAGTCAGATACAGATTACGCTCCAGTACATCATCAATTCACCTCCAGGAAGGATTCTAGATTGTTTTCTGCTATGGAATCTATGAGCGCACAGCCTTGCTTTATCTTTCCCAGCCCAAGAGTTAGGGTGGCTTGTCCTTTCCAGAAGCTGAGCTTCAACTGGGGCACCTGCTACGTTTATATTTGTAAGTGCTTCCTGTTGAGGTTTAGTTTCTGTAAAATGAGCATCATGGCCTACCCAACCGGAGTATTTTCTACGAGTAAGTCAGTAAGCGTTACCTAGCATGTTTTCATATGGCCCGTGTATATTGTACACTAAGACTACGTGATGGGCCACGGGGGAAACCTCACCAGCAACCTTGTGTGCCTTTGGCAATGTGATCGTTACTAGTGCGTCTTTGTGGAGATGTCCTCGTGCTTCTGCTCACAACCTGAATCGGCGGTAAACGCAGTGGTGTCGTTTTGGAAAGCTGTCCATCATCCTGGTAAAAGGCGGGAATTCCTTTGCCTACTACGAGGGTGGACGGGGCGTGGCTCAGCGGGCGGAGCTTACAGGTGATTCATAAAGGGAGAACCAGCTACTCTGTGTCTGCAGGAGAGGAAGATAGAACCCGCGCGTCACAGTCAGATACAGATTACGATCCAGTACATCATCAATTCACCTCCAGGAAGGATTCTAGATTGTTTTCTGCTATGGAATCTATGAGCGCACAGCCTTGCTTTATCTTTCCCAGCCCAAGAGTTAGGGTGGCTTGTCCTTTCCAGAAGCTGAGCTTCAACTGGGGCACCTGCTACGTTTATATTTGTAAGTGCTTCCTGTTGAGGTTTAGTTTCTGTAAAATTAGCATCATGGCCTACCCAACCGGAGTATTTTCTACGAGTAAGTCAGTAAGCGTTACCTAGCATGTTTTCATATGCCCCGTGTATATTGTACACTAAGACTACGTGACGGGCCACGGGGGAAACCTCACCAGCAACCTTGTGTGCCTTTGGCAATGTGATCGTTACTAGTGCGTCTTTGTGGAGATGTCCTCGTGCTTCTGCGCACCAACAACGCACGACCTGAATCGGCGGTAAACGCAGTGGTGTCGTTTTGGAAAGCTGTCCATCATCCTGGTAAAAGGCGGGAATTCCTTTGCCTACTACGAGGGTGGACGGGGCGTGGCTCAGCGGGCGGAGCTTACAGGTGATTCATAAAGGGAGAACCAGCTACTCTGTGTCTGCAGGAGAGGAAGATAGAACCCGCGCGTCACAGTCAGATACAGATTACGATCCAGTACATCATCAATTCACCTCCAAGAAGGATTCTAGATTGTTTTCTGCTATGGAATCTATGAGCGCACAGCCTTGCTTTATCTTTCCCAGCCCAAGAGTTAGGGTGGCTTGTCCTTTCCAGAAGCTGAGCTTCAACTGGGGCACCTGCTACGTTTATATTTGTAAGTGCTTCCTGTTGAGGTTTAGTTTCTGTAAAATGAGCATCATGGCCTACCCAACCGGAGTATTTTCTACGAGTAAGTCAGTAAGCGTTACCTAGCATGTTTTCATATGCCCCGTGTATATTGTACACTAAGACTACGTGATGGGCCACGGGGGAAACCTCACCAGCAACCTTGTGTGCCTTTGGCAATGTGATCGTTACTAGTGCGTCTTTGTGGAGATGTCCTCGTGCTTCTGCGCACAACCTGAATCGGCGGTAAACGCAGTGGTGTCGTTTTGGAAAGCTGTCCATCATCCTGGTAAAAGGCGGGAATTCCCTTGCCTACTACGAGGGTGGACGGGGCGTGGCTCAGCGGGCGAAGCTTTCAGGTGATTCATAAAGGGAGAACCTTCTACTCTGTGTCTGCAGGAGAGGAAGATAGAACCCGCGCGTCACAGTCAGATACAGATTACGCTCCAGTACATCATCAATTCACCTCCAGGAAGGATTCTAGATTGTTTTCTGCTATGGAATCTATGAGCGCACAGCCTTGCTTTATCTTTGCCAAGCCCAAGTTAGGGTGGCTTGTCCTTTCCAGAAGCTGAGCTTCAACTGGTGCACCTGCTACGTTTATATTTGTAAGTGCTTCCTTTCAGGTTTAGTTTCTGTAAAATGAGCATCATGGCCTACCCAACCGGTGTTTTTTCTACGAGTAAGTCAGTAAGCGTTACCTAGCATGTTTTCATATGCCCCGTTTATATTGTACACTAAGACTACGTGATGGGCCACGGGGGAAACCTCACCAGCAACCTTGTGTGCCTTTGGCAATGTGATCGTTACTAGTGCGTCTTTGTGGAGATGTCCTCGTGCTTCTGCGCACAACCTGAATCGGCGGTAAACGCAGTGGTGTCGTTTTGGAAAGCTGTCCATCATCCTGGTAAAAGGCGGGAATTCCCTTGCCTACTACGAGGGTGGACGGGGCTTGGCTCAGCGGGCGGAGCTTACAGGTGATTCATAAAGGGAGAACCTTCTACTCTGTGTCTGCAGGAGAGGAAGATAGAACCCGCGCGTCACAGTCAGATACAGATTACGCTCCAGTACATCATCAATTCACCTCCAGGAAGGATTCTAGATTGTTTTCTGCTATGGAATCTATGAGCGCACAGCCTTGCTTTATCTTTCCCAGCCCAAAAGTTAGGGTGGCTTGTCCTTTCCAGAAGCTGAGCTTCAACTGGGGCACCTGCTACGTTTATATTTGTAAGTGCTTCCTGTTGAGGTTTAGTTTCTGTAAAATGAGCATCATGGCCTACCCAACGGAGTATTTTCTACGAGTAAGTCAGTAAGCGTTACCTAGCATGTTTTCATATGCCCCGTTTATATTGTACACTAAGACTACGTGATGGGCCTCGGGGGAAACGTCTCCAGCAACCTTGTGTGCCTTTGGCAATGTGATCGTTACTAGTGCGTCTTTGTGGAGATGTCCTCGTGCTTCTGCGCACAACCTGAATCGGCGGTAAACGCAGTGGTGTCGTTTTGGAAAGCTGTCCATCATCCTGGTAAAAGGCGGGAATTCCCTTGCCTACTACGAGGGTGGACGGGGCGTGGCTCAGCGGGCGGAGCTTTCAGGTGATTCATAAAGGGAGAACCTTCTACTCTGTGTCTGCAGGAGAGGAAGATAGAACCCACGCGTCACAGTCAGATACAGATTACGCTCCAGTACATCATCAATTCACCTCCAGGAAGGATTCTAGATTGTTTTCTGCTATGGAATCTATGAGCGCACAGCCTTGCTTTATCTTTCCCAGCCCAAGAGTTAGGGTGGCTTGTCCTTTCCAGAAGCTGAGCTTCAACTGGGGCACCTGCTACGTTTATATTTGTAAGTGCTTCCTGTTGAGGTTTAGTTTCTGTAAAATGAGCATCATGGCCTACCCAACCGGAGTATTTTCTACGAGTAAGTCAGTAAGCGTTACCTAGCATGTTTTCATATGCCCCGTGTATATTGTACACTAAGACTACGTGATGGGCCACGGGGGAAACCTCACCAGCAACCTTGTGTGCCTTTGGCAATGTGATCGTTACTAGTGCGTCTTTGTGGAGATGTCCTCGTGCCTCTGCGCACAACCTGAATCGGCGGTAAACGCAGTGGTGTCGTTTTGGAAAGCTGTCCATCATCCTGGTAAAAGGCGGGAATTCCCTTGCCTACTACGAGGGTGGACGGGGCGTGGCTCAGCGGGCGGAGCTTTCAGGTGATTCATAAAGGGAGAACCTTCTACTCTGTGTCTGCAGGAGAGGAAGATAGAACCCGCGCGTCACAGTCAGATACAGATTACGCTCCAGTACATCATCAATTCACCTCCAGGAAGGATTCTAGATTGTTTTCTGCTATGGAATCTATGAGCGCACAGCCTTGCTTTATCTTTCCCAGCCCAAGAGTTAGGGTGGCTTGTCCTTTCCAGAAGCTGAGCTTCAACTGGGGCACCTGCTACGTTTATATTTGTAAGTGCTTCCTGTTGAGGTTTAGTTTCTGTAAAATGAGCATCATGGCCTACCCAACCGGAGTATTTTCTACGAGTAAGTCAGTAAGCGTTACCTAGCATGTTTTCATATGGCCCGTGTATATTGTACCCTAAGACTAAGTGATGGGCCTCGGGGGAAACGTCTCCAGCAACCTTGTGTGCCTTTGGCAATGTGATCGTTACTAGTGCGTCTTTGTGGAGATGTCCTCGTGCTTCTGCGCACAACCTGAATCGGCGGTAAACGCAGTGGTGTCGTTTTGGAAAGCCGTCCATCATCCTGGTAAAAGGCAGGAATTCCCTTGCCTACTACGAGGGTGGACGGGGCGTGGCTCAGCGGGCGGAGCTTACAGGTGATTCATAAAGGGAGAACCAGCTACTCTGTGTCTGCAGGAGAGGAAGATAGAACCCGCGCGTCACAGTCAGATACAGATTACGCTCCAGTACATCATCAATTCACCTCCAGGAAGGATTCTAGATTGTTTTCTGCTATGGAATCTATGAGCGCACAGCCTTGCTTTATCTTTCCCAGCCCAAGAGTTAGGGTGGCTTGTCCTTTCCAGAAGCTGAGCTTCAACTGGGGCACCTGCTACGTTTATATTTGTAAGTGCTTCCTGTTGAGGTTTAGTTTCTGTAAAATGAGCATCATGGCCTACCCAACCGGAGTATTTTCTACGAGTAAGTCAGTAAGCGTTACCTAGCATGTTTTCATATGGCCCGTGTATATTGTACACTAAGACTACGTGATGGGCCACGGGGGAAACCTCACCAGCAACCTTGTGTGCCTTTGGCAATGTGATCGTTACTAGTGCGTCTTTGTGGAGATGTCCTCGTGCTTCTGCTCACAACCTGAATCGGCGGTAAACGCAGTGGTGTCGTTTTGGAAAGCTGTCCATCATCCTGGTAAAAGGCGGGAATTCCTTTGCCTACTACGAGGGTGGACGGGGCGTGGCTCAGCGGGCGGAGCTTACAGGTGATTCATAAAGGGAGAACCAGCTACTCTGTGTCTGCAGGAGAGGAAGATAGAACCCGCGCGTCACAGTCAGATACAGATTACGATCCAGTACATCATCAATTCACCTCCAGGAAGGATTCTAGATTGTTTTCTGCTATGGAATCTATGAGCGCACAGCCTTGCTTTATCTTTCCCAGCCCAAGAGTTAGGGTGGCTTGTCCTTTCCAGAAGCTGAGCTTCAACTGGGGCACCTGCTACGTTTATATTTGTAAGTGCTTCCTGTTGAGGTTTAGTTTCTGTAAAATTAGCATCATGGCCTACCCAACCGGAGTATTTTCTACGAGTAAGTCAGTAAGCGTTACCTAGCATGTTTTCATATGCCCCGTGTATATTGTACACTAAGACTACGTGACGGGCCACGGGGGAAACCTCACCAGCAACCTTGTGTGCCTTTGGCAATGTGATCGTTACTAGTGCGTCTTTGTGGAGATGTCCTCGTGCTTCTGCGCACCAACAACGCACGACCTGAATCGGCGGTAAACGCAGTGGTGTCGTTTTGGAAAGCTGTCCATCATCCTGGTAAAAGGCGGGAATTCCTTTGCCTACTACGAGGGTGGACGGGGCGTGGCTCAGCGGGCGGAGCTTACAGGTGATTCATAAAGGGAGAACCAGCTACTCTGTGTCTGCAGGAGAGGAAGATAGAACCCGCGCGTCACAGTCAGATACAGATTACGATCCAGTACATCATCAATTCACCTCCAAGAAGGATTCTAGATTGTTTTCTGCTATGGAATCTATGAGCGCACAGCCTTGCTTTATCTTTCCCAGCCCAAGAGTTAGGGTGGCTTGTCCTTTCCAGAAGCTGAGCTTCAACTGGGGCACCTGCTACGTTTATATTTGTAAGTGCTTCCTGTTGAGGTTTAGTTTCTGTAAAATGAGCATCATGGCCTACCCAACCGGAGTATTTTCTACGAGTAAGTCAGTAAGCGTTACCTAGCATGTTTTCATATGCCCCGTGTATATTGTACACTAAGACTACGTGATGGGCCACGGGGGAAACCTCACCAGCAACCTTGTGTGCCTTTGGCAATGTGATCGTTACTAGTGCGTCTTTGTGGAGATGTCCTCGTGCTTCTGCGCACAACCTGAATCGGCGGTAAACGCAGTGGTGTCGTTTTGGAAAGCTGTCCATCATCCTGGTAAAAGGCGGGAATTCCCTTGCCTACTACGAGGGTGGACGGGGCGTGGCTCAGCGGGCGAAGCTTTCAGGTGATTCATAAAGGGAGAACCTTCTACTCTGTGTCTGCAGGAGAGGAAGATAGAACCCGCGCGTCACAGTCAGATACAGATTACGCTCCAGTACATCATCAATTCACCTCCAGGAAGGATTCTAGATTGTTTTCTGCTATGGAATCTATGAGCGCACAGCCTTGCTTTATCTTTGCCAAGCCCAAGTTAGGGTGGCTTGTCCTTTCCAGAAGCTGAGCTTCAACTGGTGCACCTGCTACGTTTATATTTGTAAGTGCTTCCTTTCAGGTTTAGTTTCTGTAAAATGAGCATCATGGCCTACCCAACCGGTGTTTTTTCTACGAGTAAGTCAGTAAGCGTTACCTAGCATGTTTTCATATGCCCCGTTTATATTGTACACTAAGACTACGTGATGGGCCACGGGGGAAACCTCACCAGCAACCTTGTGTGCCTTTGGCAATGTGATCGTTACTAGTGCGTCTTTGTGGAGATGTCCTCGTGCTTCTGCGCACAACCTGAATCGGCGGTAAACGCAGTGGTGTCGTTTTGGAAAGCTGTCCATCATCCTGGTAAAAGGCGGGAATTCCCTTGCCTACTACGAGGGTGGACGGGGCTTGGCTCAGCGGGCGGAGCTTACAGGTGATTCATAAAGGGAGAACCTTCTACTCTGTGTCTGCAGGAGAGGAAGATAGAACCCGCGCGTCACAGTCAGATACAGATTACGCTCCAGTACATCATCAATTCACCTCCAGGAAGGATTCTAGATTGTTTTCTGCTATGGAATCTATGAGCGCACAGCCTTGCTTTATCTTTCCCAGCCCAAAAGTTAGGGTGGCTTGTCCTTTCCAGAAGCTGAGCTTCAACTGGGGCACCTGCTACGTTTATATTTGTAAGTGCTTCCTGTTGAGGTTTAGTTTCTGTAAAATGAGCATCATGGCCTACCCAACGGAGTATTTTCTACGAGTAAGTCAGTAAGCGTTACCTAGCATGTTTTCATATGCCCCGTTTATATTGTACACTAAGACTACGTGATGGGCCTCGGGGGAAACGTCTCCAGCAACCTTGTGTGCCTTTGGCAATGTGATCGTTACTAGTGCGTCTTTGTGGAGATGTCCTCGTGCTTCTGCGCACAACCTGAATCGGCGGTAAACGCAGTGGTGTCGTTTTGGAAAGCTGTCCATCATCCTGGTAAAAGGCGGGAATTCCCTTGCCTACTACGAGGGTGGACGGGGCGTGGCTCAGCGGGCGGAGCTTTCAGGTGATTCATAAAGGGAGAACCTTCTACTCTGTGTCTGCAGGAGAGGAAGATAGAACCCACGCGTCACAGTCAGATACAGATTACGCTCCAGTACATCATCAATTCACCTCCAGGAAGGATTCTAGATTGTTTTCTGCTATGGAATCTATGAGCGCACAGCCTTGCTTTATCTTTCCCAGCCCAAGAGTTAGGGTGGCTTGTCCTTTCCAGAAGCTGAGCTTCAACTGGGGCACCTGCTACGTTTATATTTGTAAGTGCTTCCTGTTGAGGTTTAGTTTCTGTAAAATGAGCATCATGGCCTACCCAACCGGAGTATTTTCTACGAGTAAGTCAGTAAGCGTTACCTAGCATGTTTTCATATGCCCCGTGTATATTGTACACTAAGACTACGTGATGGGCCACGGGGGAAACCTCACCAGCAACCTTGTGTGCCTTTGGCAATGTGATCGTTACTAGTGCGTCTTTGTGGAGATGTCCTCGTGCCTCTGCGCACAACCTGAATCGGCGGTAAACGCAGTGGTGTCGTTTTGGAAAGCTGTCCATCATCCTGGTAAAAGGCGGGAATTCCCTTGCCTACTACGAGGGTGGACGGGGCGTGGCTCAGCGGGCGGAGCTTTCAGGTGATTCATAAAGGGAGAACCTTCTACTCTGTGTCTGCAGGAGAGGAAGATAGAACCCGCGCGTCACAGTCAGATACAGATTACGCTCCAGTACATCATCAATTCACCTCCAGGAAGGATTCTAGATTGTTTTCTGCTATGGAATCTATGAGCGCACAGCCTTGCTTTATCTTTCCCAGCCCAAGAGTTAGGGTGGCTTGTCCTTTCCAGAAGCTGAGCTTCAACTGGGGCACCTGCTACGTTTATATTTGTAAGTGCTTCCTGTTGAGGTTTAGTTTCTGTAAAATGAGCATCATGGCCTACCCAACCGGAGTATTTTCTACAAGTAAGTCAGTAAGCGTTACCTAGCATGTTTTCATATGCCCCGTGTATATTGTACACTAAGACTACGTGATGGGCCACGGGGGAAACCTCACCAGCAACCTTGTGTGCCTTTGGCAATGTGATCGTTACTAGTGCGTCTTTGTGGAGATGTCCTCGTGCTTCTGCGCACCAACAACGCACGACCTGAATCGGCGGTAAACGCAGTGGTGTCGTTTTGGAAAGCTGTCCATCATCCTGGTAAAAGGCGGGAATTCCTTTGCCTACTACGAGGGTGGACAGGGCGTGGCTCAGCGGGCGGAGCTTACAGGTGATTCATAAAGGGAGAACCAGCTACTCTGTGTCTGCAGGAGAGGAAGATAGAACCCGCGCGTCACAGTCAGATACAGATTACGATCCAGTACATCATCAATTCACCTCCAAGAAGGATTCTAGATTGTTTTCTGCTATGGAATCTATGAGCGCACAGCCTTGCTTTATCTTTCCCAGCCCAAGAGTTAGGGTGGCTTGTCCTTTCCAGAAGCTGAGCTTCAACTGGGGCACCTGCTACGTTTATATTTGTAAGTGCTTCCTGTTGAGGTTTAGTTTCTATAAAATGAGCATCATGGCCTACCCAACCGGAGTATTTTCTACGAGTAAGTCAGTAAGCGTTACCTAGCATGTTTTCATATGCCCCATTTATATTGTACACTAAGACTAAGTGATGGGCCTCGGGGGAAACGTCTCCAGCAACCTTGTGTGCCTTTGGCAATGTGATCGTTACTAGTGCGTCTTTGTGGAGATGTCCTCGTGCTTCTGCGCACAACCTGAATCGGCGGTAAACGCAGTGGTGTCGTTTTGGAAAGCCGTCCATCATCCTGGTAAAAGGCGGGAATTCCCTTGCCTACTACGAGGGTGGACGGGGCGTGGCTCAGCGGGCGGAGCTTACAGGTGATTCATAAAGGGAGAACCTTCTACTCTGTGTCTGCAGGAGAGGAAGATAGAACCCGCGCGTCACAGTCAGATACAGATTACGCTCCAGTACATCATCAATTCACCTCCAGGAAGGATTCTAGATTGTTTTCTGCTATGGAATCTATGAGCGCACAG
Organism: Pleurodeles waltl; assembly: GCF_031143425.1. NCBI lineage: Eukaryota > Metazoa > Chordata > Amphibia > Caudata > Salamandridae > Pleurodeles > Pleurodeles waltl. The sequence goes on from NW_027150030.1 coordinate 67,275, forward strand.
CCTTGCTTTATCTTTCCCAGCCCAAGAGTTAGGGTGGCTTGTCCTTTCCAGAAGCTGAGCTTCAACTGGGGCACCTGCTACGTTTATATTTGTAAGTGCTTCCTGTTGAGGTTTAGTTTCTGTAAAATGAGCATCATGGCCTACCCAACCGGAGTATTTTCTACGTGTAAGTCAGTAAGCGTTACCTAGCATGTTTTCATTTGCCCCGTTTATATTGTACACTAAGACTACGTGATGGGCCACGGGGGAAACCTCACCAGCAACCTTGTGTGCCTTTGGCAATGTGATCGTTACTAGTGCGTCTTTGTGGAGATGTCCTCGTGCTTCTGCGCACAACCTGAATCGGCGGTAAACGCAGTGGTGTCGTTTTGGAAAGCTGTCCATCATCCTGGTAAAAGGCGGGAATTCCCTTGCCTACTACGAGGGTGGACGTGGCGTGGCTCAGCGGGCGGAGCTTTCAGGTGATTCATAAAGGGAGAACCTTCTACTCTGTGTCTGCAGGAGAGGAAGATAGAACCCGCGCGTCACAGTCAGATACAGATTACGCTCCAGTACATCATCAATTCACCTCCAGGAAGGATTCTAGATTGTTTTCTGCTATGGAATCTATGAGCGCACAGCCTTGCTTTATCTTTGCCAAGCCCAAGTTAGGGTGGCTTGTCCTTTCCAGAAGCTGAGCTTCAACTGGTGCACCTGCTACGTTTATATTTGTAAGTGCTTCCTTTGAGGTTTAGTTTCTGTAAAATGAGCATCATGGCCTACCCAACCGGTGTATTTTCTACGAGTAAGTCAGTAAGCGTTACCTAGCATGTTTTCATATGCCCCGTTTATATTGTACACTAAGAATACGTGATGGGCCACGGGGGAAACCTCACCAGCAACCTTGTGTGCCTTTGGCAATGTGATCGTTACTAGTGCGTCTTTGTGGAGATGTCCTCGTGCTTCTGCGCACAACCTGAATCGGCGGTAAACGCAGTGGTGTCGTTTTGAAAAGCTGTCCATCATCCTGGTAAAAGGCGGGAATTCCCTTGCCTACTACGAGGGTGGACGGGGCGTGGCTCAGCGGGCGGAGCTTACAGGTGATTCATAAAGGGAGAACCTTCTACTCTGTGTCTGCAGGAGAGGAAGATAGAACCCGCGCGTCACAGTTAGATACAGATTACGCTCCAGTACATCATCAATTCACCTCCAGGAAGGATTCTAGATTGTTTTCTGCTATGGAATCTATGAGCGCACAGCCTTGCTTTATCTTTCCCAGCCCAAGAGTTAGGGTGGCTTGTCCTTTCCAGAAGCTGAGCTTCAACTGTGGCACCTGCTACGTTTATATTTGTAAGTGCTTCCTGTTGAGGTTTAGTTTCTGTAAAATGAGCATCATGGCCTACCCAACGGAGTATTTTCTACGAGTAAGTCAGTAAGCGTTACCTAGCATGTTTTCATATGCCCCGTTTATATTGTACACTAAGACTACGTGATGGGCCTCGGGGGAAACGTCTCCAGCAACCTTGTGTGCCTTTGGCAATGTGATCGTTACTAGTGCGTCTTTGTGGAGATGTCCTCGTGCTTCTGCGCACAACCTGAATCGGCGGTAAACGCAGTGGTGTCGTTTTGGAAAGCTGTCCATCATCCTGGTAAAAGGCGGGAATTCCCTTGCCTACTACGAGGGTGGACGGGGCGTGGCTCAGCGGGCGGAGCTTACAGGTGATTCATAAAGGGAGAACCTTCTACTCTGTGTCTGCAGGAGAGGAAGATAGAACCCGCGCGTCACAGTCAGATACAGATTACGCTCCAGTACATCATCAATTCACCTCCAGGAAGGATTCTAGATTGTTTTCTGCTATGGAATCTATGAGCGCACAGCCTTGCTTTATCTTTCCCAGCCCAAGAGTTAGGGTGGCTTGTCCTTTCCAGAAGCTGAGCTTCAACTGGGGCACCTGCTACGTTTATATTTGTAAGTGCTTCCTGTTGAGGTTTAGTTTCTGTAAAATGAGCATCATGGCCTACCCAACGGAGTATTTTCTACGAGTAAGTCAGTAAGCGTTACCTAGCATGTTTTCATATGCCCCGTTTATATTGTACACTAAGACTACGTGATGGGCCTCGGGGGAAACGTCTCCAGCAACCTTGTGTGCCTTTGGCAATGTGATCGTTACTAGTGCGTCTTTGTGGAGATGTCCTCGTGCTTCTGCGCACAACCTGAATCGGCGGTAAACGCAGTGGTGTCGTTTTGGAAAGCTGTCCATCATCCTGGTAAAAGGCGGGAATTCCCTTGCCTACTACGAGGGTGGACGGGGCGTGGCTCAGCGGGCGGAGCTTTCAGGTGATTCATAAAGGGAGAACCTTCTACTCTGTGTCTGCAGGAGAGGAAGATAGAACCCACGCGTCACAGTCAGATACAGATTACGCTCCAGTACATCATCAATTCACCTCCAGGAAGGATTCTAGATTGTTTTCTGCTATGGAATCTATGAGCGCACAGCCTTGCTTTATCTTTCCCAGCCCAAGAGTTAGGGTGGCTTGTCCTTTCCAGAAGCTGAGCTTCAACTGGGGCACCTGCTACGTTTATATTTGTAAGTGCTTCCTGTTGAGGTTTAGTTTCTGTAAAATGAGCATCATGGCCTACCCAACCGGAGTATTTTCTACGAGTAAGTCAGTAAGCGTTACCTAGCATGTTTTCATATGCCCCGTGTATATTGTACACTAAGACTACGTGATGGGCCACGGGGGAAACCTCACCAGCAACCTTGTGTGCCTTTGGCAATGTGATCGTTACTAGTGCGTCTTTGTGGAGATGTCCTCGTGCCTCTGCGCACAACCTGAATCGGCGGTAAACGCAGTGGTGTCGTTTTGGAAAGCTGTCCATCATCCTGGTAAAAGGCGGGAATTCCCTTGCCTACTACGAGGGTGGACGGGGCGTGGCTCAGCGGGCGGAGCTTTCAGGTGATTCATAAAGGGAGAACCTTCTACTCTGTGTCTGCAGGAGAGGAAGATAGAACCCGCGCGTCACAGTCAGATACAGATTACGCTCCAGTACATCATCAATTCACCTCCAGGAAGGATTCTAGATTGTTTTCTGCTATGGAATCTATGAGCGCACAGCCTTGCTTTATCTTTCCCAGCCCAAGAGTTAGGGTGGCTTGTCCTTTCCAGAAGCTGAGCTTCAACTGGGGCACCTGCTACGTTTATATTTGTAAGTGCTTCCTGTTGAGGTTTAGTTTCTGTAAAATGAGCATCATGGCCTACCCAACCGGAGTATTTTCTACAAGTAAGTCAGTAAGCGTTACCTAGCATGTTTTCATATGCCCCGTGTATATTGTACACTAAGACTACGTGATGGGCCACGGGGGAAACCTCACCAGCAACCTTGTGTGCCTTTGGCAATGTGATCGTTACTAGTGCGTCTTTGTGGAGATGTCCTCGTGCTTCTGCGCACCAACAACGCACGACCTGAATCGGCGGTAAACGCAGTGGTGTCGTTTTGGAAAGCTGTCCATCATCCTGGTAAAAGGCGGGAATTCCTTTGCCTACTACGAGGGTGGACAGGGCGTGGCTCAGCGGGCGGAGCTTACAGGTGATTCATAAAGGGAGAACCAGCTACTCTGTGTCTGCAGGAGAGGAAGATAGAACCCGCGCGTCACAGTCAGATACAGATTACGATCCAGTACATCATCAATTCACCTCCAAGAAGGATTCTAGATTGTTTTCTGCTATGGAATCTATGAGCGCACAGCCTTGCTTTATCTTTCCCAGCCCAAGAGTTAGGGTGGCTTGTCCTTTCCAGAAGCTGAGCTTCAACTGGGGCACCTGCTACGTTTATATTTGTAAGTGCTTCCTGTTGAGGTTTAGTTTCTATAAAATGAGCATCATGGCCTACCCAACCGGAGTATTTTCTACGAGTAAGTCAGTAAGCGTTACCTAGCATGTTTTCATATGCCCCATTTATATTGTACACTAAGACTAAGTGATGGGCCTCGGGGGAAACGTCTCCAGCAACCTTGTGTGCCTTTGGCAATGTGATCGTTACTAGTGCGTCTTTGTGGAGATGTCCTCGTGCTTCTGCGCACAACCTGAATCGGCGGTAAACGCAGTGGTGTCGTTTTGGAAAGCCGTCCATCATCCTGGTAAAAGGCGGGAATTCCCTTGCCTACTACGAGGGTGGACGGGGCGTGGCTCAGCGGGCGGAGCTTACAGGTGATTCATAAAGGGAGAACCTTCTACTCTGTGTCTGCAGGAGAGGAAGATAGAACCCGCGCGTCACAGTCAGATACAGATTACGCTCCAGTACATCATCAATTCACCTCCAGGAAGGATTCTAGATTGTTTTCTGCTATGGAATCTATGAGCGCACAGCCTTGCTTTATCTTTCCCAGCCCAAGAGTTAGGGTGGCTTGTCCTTTCCAGAAGCTGAGCTTCAACTGGGGCACCTGCTACGTTTATATTTGTAAGTGCTTCCTGTTGAGGTTTAGTTTCTGTAAAATGAGCATCATGGCCTACCCAACCGGAGTATTTTCTACGTGTAAGTCAGTAAGCGTTACCTAGCATGTTTTCATTTGCCCCGTTTATATTGTACACTAAGACTACGTGATGGGCCACGGGGGAAACCTCACCAGCAACCTTGTGTGCCTTTGGCAATGTGATCGTTACTAGTGCGTCTTTGTGGAGATGTCCTCGTGCTTCTGCGCACAACCTGAATCGGCGGTAAACGCAGTGGTGTCGTTTTGGAAAGCTGTCCATCATCCTGGTAAAAGGCGGGAATTCCCTTGCCTACTACGAGGGTGGACGTGGCGTGGCTCAGCGGGCGGAGCTTTCAGGTGATTCATAAAGGGAGAACCTTCTACTCTGTGTCTGCAGGAGAGGAAGATAGAACCCGCGCGTCACAGTCAGATACAGATTACGCTCCAGTACATCATCAATTCACCTCCAGGAAGGATTCTAGATTGTTTTCTGCTATGGAATCTATGAGCGCACAGCCTTGCTTTATCTTTGCCAAGCCCAAGTTAGGGTGGCTTGTCCTTTCCAGAAGCTGAGCTTCAACTGGTGCACCTGCTACGTTTATATTTGTAAGTGCTTCCTTTGAGGTTTAGTTTCTGTAAAATGAGCATCATGGCCTACCCAACCGGTGTATTTTCTACGAGTAAGTCAGTAAGCGTTACCTAGCATGTTTTCATATGCCCCGTTTATATTGTACACTAAGAATACGTGATGGGCCACGGGGGAAACCTCACCAGCAACCTTGTGTGCCTTTGGCAATGTGATCGTTACTAGTGCGTCTTTGTGGAGATGTCCTCGTGCTTCTGCGCACAACCTGAATCGGCGGTAAACGCAGTGGTGTCGTTTTGAAAAGCTGTCCATCATCCTGGTAAAAGGCGGGAATTCCCTTGCCTACTACGAGGGTGGACGGGGCGTGGCTCAGCGGGCGGAGCTTACAGGTGATTCATAAAGGGAGAACCTTCTACTCTGTGTCTGCAGGAGAGGAAGATAGAACCCGCGCGTCACAGTTAGATACAGATTACGCTCCAGTACATCATCAATTCACCTCCAGGAAGGATTCTAGATTGTTTTCTGCTATGGAATCTATGAGCGCACAGCCTTGCTTTATCTTTCCCAGCCCAAGAGTTAGGGTGGCTTGTCCTTTCCAGAAGCTGAGCTTCAACTGTGGCACCTGCTACGTTTATATTTGTAAGTGCTTCCTGTTGAGGTTTAGTTTCTGTAAAATGAGCATCATGGCCTACCCAACGGAGTATTTTCTACGAGTAAGTCAGTAAGCGTTACCTAGCATGTTTTCATATGCCCCGTTTATATTGTACACTAAGACTACGTGATGGGCCTCGGGGGAAACGTCTCCAGCAACCTTGTGTGCCTTTGGCAATGTGATCGTTACTAGTGCGTCTTTGTGGAGATGTCCTCGTGCTTCTGCGCACAACCTGAATCGGCGGTAAACGCAGTGGTGTCGTTTTGGAAAGCTGTCCATCATCCTGGTAAAAGGCGGGAATTCCCTTGCCTACTACGAGGGTGGACGGGGCGTGGCTCAGCGGGCGGAGCTTACAGGTGATTCATAAAGGGAGAACCTTCTACTCTGTGTCTGCAGGAGAGGAAGATAGAACCCGCGCGTCACAGTCAGATACAGATTACGCTCCAGTACATCATCAATTCACCTCCAGGAAGGATTCTAGATTGTTTTCTGCTATGGAATCTATGAGCGCACAGCCTTGCTTTATCTTTCCCAGCCCAAGAGTTAGGGTGGCTTGTCCTTTCCAGAAGCTGAGCTTCAACTGGGGCACCTGCTACGTTTATATTTGTAAGTGCTTCCTTTGAGGTTTAGTTTCTGTAAAATGAGCATCATGGCCTACCCAACCGGTGTATTTTCTACGAGTTAGTCAGTAAGCGTTACCTAGCATGTTTTCATATGCCCCGTTTATATTGTACACTAAGACTACGTGATGGGCCACGGGGGAAACCTCACCAGCAACCTTGTGTGCCTTTGGCAATGTGATCGTTACTAGTGCGTCTTTGTGGAGATGTCCTCGTGCTTCTGCGCACAACCTGAATCGGCGGTAAACGCAGTGGTGTCGTTTTGGAAAGCCGTCCATCATCCTGGTAAAAGGCAGGAATTCCCTTGCCTACTACGAGGGTGGACGGGGCGTGGCTCAGCGGGCGGAGCTTACAGGTGATTCATAAAGGGAGAACCAGCTACTCTGTGTCTGCAGGAGAGGAAGATAGAACCCGCGCGTCACAGTCAGATACAGATTACGCTCCAGTACATCATCAATTCACCTCCAGGAAGGATTCTAGATTGTTTTCTGCTATGGAATCTATGAGCGCACAGCCTTGCTTTATCTTTCCCAGCCCAAGAGTTAGGGTGGCTTGTCCTTTCCAGAAGCTGAGCTTCAACTGGGGCACCTGCTACGTTTATATTTGTAAGTGCTTCCTGTTGAGGTTTAGTTTCTGTAAAATTAGCATCATGGCCTACCCAACCGGAGTATTTTCTACGAGTAAGTCAGTAAGCGTTACCTAGCATGTTTTCATATGGCCCGTGTATATTGTACCCTAAGACTAAGTGATGGGCCTCGGGGGAAACGTCTCCAGCAACCTTGTGTGCCTTTGGCAATGTGATCGTTACTAGTGCGTCTTTGTGGAGATGTCCTCGTGCTTCTGCGCACAACCTGAATCGGCGGTAAACGCAGTGGTGTCGTTTTGGAAAGCCGTCCATCATCCTGGTAAAAGGCAGGAATTCCCTTGCCTACTACGAGGGTGGACGGGGCGTGGCTCAGCGGGCGGAGCTTACAGGTGATTCATAAAGGGAGAACCTTCTACTCTGTGTCTGCAGGAGAGGAAGATAGAACCCGCGCGTCACAGTCAGATACAGATTACGCTCCAGTACATCATCAATTCACCTCCAGGAAGGATTCTAGATTGTTTTCTGCTATGGAATCTATGAGCGCACAGCCTTGCTTTATCTTTCCCAGCCCAAGAGTTAGGGTGGCTTGTCCTTTCCAGAAGCTGAGCTTCAACTGGGGCACCTGCTACGTTTATATTTGTAAGTGCTTCCTTTGAGGTTTAGTTTCTGTAAAATGAGCATCATGGCCTACCCAACCGGAGTATTTTCTACGAGTAAGTCAGTAAGCGTTACCTAGCATGTTTTCATATGCCCCGTTTATATTGTACACTAAGACTACGTGATGGGCCACGGGGGAAACCTCACCAGCAACCTTGTGTGCCTTTGGCAATGTGATCGTTACTAGTGCGTCTTTGTGGAGATGTCCTCGTGCTTCTGCGCACAACCTGAATCGGCGGTAAACGCAGTGGTGTCGTTTTGGAAAGCCGTCCATCATCCTGGTAAAAGGCAGGAATTCCCTTGCCTACTACGAGGGTGGACGGGGCGTGGCTCAGCGGGCGGAGCTTACAGGTGATTCATAAAGGGAGAACCAGCTACTCTGTGTCTGCAGGAGAGGAAGATAGAACCCGCGCGTCACAGTCAGATACAGATTACGCTCCAGTACATCATCAATTCACCTCCAGGAAGGATTCTAGATTGTTTTCTGCTATGGAATCTATGAGCGCACAGCCTTGCTTTATCTTTCCCAGCCCAAGAGTTAGGGTGGCTTGTCCTTTCCAGAAGCTGAGCTTCAACTGGGGCACCTGCTACGTTTATATTTGTAAGTGCTTCCTGTTGAGGTTTAGTTTCTGTAAAATTAGCATCATGGCCTACCCAACCGGAGTATTTTCTACGAGTAAGTCAGTAAGCGTTACCTAGCATGTTTTCATATGGCCCGTGTATATTGTACCCTAAGACTAAGTGATGGGCCTCGGGGGAAACGTCTCCAGCAACCTTGTGTGCCTTTGGCAATGTGATCGTTACTAGTGCGTCTTTGTGGAGATGTCCTCGTGCTTCTGCGCACAACCTGAATCGGCGGTAAACGCAGTGGTGTCGTTTTGGAAAGCCGTCCATCATCCTGGTAAAAGGCAGGAATTCCCTTGCCTACTACGAGGGTGGACGGGGCGTGGCTCAGCGGGCGGAGCTTACAGGTGATTCATAAAGGGAGAACCTTCTACTCTGTGTCTGCAGGAGAGGAAGATAGAACCCGCGCGTCACAGTCAGATACAGATTACGCTCCAGTACATCATCAATTCACCTCCAGGAAGGATTCTAGATTGTTTTCTGCTATGGAATCTATGAGCGCACAGCCTTGCTTTATCTTTCCCAGCCCAAGAGTTAGGGTGGCTTGTCCTTTCCAGAAGCTGAGCTTCAACTGGGGCACCTGCTACGTTTATATTTGTAAGTGCTTCCTTTGAGGTTTAGTTTCTGTAAAATGAGCATCATGGCCTACCCAACCGGAGTATTTTCTACGAGTAAGTCAGTAAGCGTTACCTAGCATGTTTTCATATGCCCCGTTTATATTGTACACTAAGACTACGTGATGGGCCACGGGGGAAACCTCACCAGCAACCTTGTGTGCCTTTGGCAATGTGATCGTTACTAGTGCGTCTTTGTGGAGATGTCCTCGTGCTTCTGCGCACCAACAACGCACGACCTGAATCGGCGGTAAACGCAGTGGTGTCGTTTTGGAAAGCTGTCCATCATCCTGGTAAAAGGCGGGAATTCCCTTGCCTACTACGAGGGTGGACGGGGCGTGGCTCAGCGGGCGGAGCTTTCAGGTGATTCATAAAGGGAGAACCAGCTACTCTGTGTCTGCAGGAGAGGAAGATAGAACCCGCGCGTCACAGTCAGATACAGATTACGCTCCAGTACATCATCAATTCACCTCCAGGAAGGATTCTAGATTGTTTTCTGCTATGGAATCTATGAGCGCACAGCCTTGCTTTATCTTTCCCAGCCCAAGAGTTAGGGTGGCTTGTCCTTTCCAGAAGCTGAGCTTCAACTGGGGCACCTGCTACGTTTATATTTGTAAGTGCTTCCTGTTGAGGTTTAGTTTCTGTAAAATGAGCATCATGGCCTACCCAACCGGAGTATTTTCTACGAGTAAGTCAGTAAGCGTTACCTAGCATGTTTTCATATGGCCCGTGTATATTGTACCCTAAGACTAAGTGATGGGCCTCGGGGGAAACGTCTCCAGCAACCTTGTGTGCCTTTGGCAATGTGATCGTTACTAGTGCGTCTTTGTGGAGATGTCCTCGTGCTTCTGCGCACAACCTGAATCGGCGGTAAACGCAGTGGTGTCGTTTTGGAAAGCCGTCCATCATCCTGGTAAAAGGCAGGAATTCCCTTGCCTACTACGAGGGTGGACGGGGCGTGGCTCAGCGGGCGGAGCTTACAGGTGATTCATAAAGGGAGAACCAGCTACTCTGTGTCTGCAGGAGAGGAAGATAGAACCCGCGCGTCACAGTCAGATACAGATTACGCTCCAGTACATCATCAATTCACCTCCAGGAAGGATTCTAGATTGTTTTCTGCTATGGAATCTATGAGCGCACAGCCTTGCTTTATCTTTCCCAGCCCAAAAGTTAGGGTGGCTTGTCCTTTCCAGAAGCTGAGCTTCAACTGGGGCACCTGCTACGTTTATATTTGTAAGTGCTTCCTGTTGAGGTTTAGTTTCTGTAAAATGAGCATCATGGCCTACCCAACGGAGTATTTTCTACGAGTAAGTCAGTAAGCGTTACCTAGCATGTTTTCATATGCCCCGTTTATATTGTACACTAAGACTACGTGATGGGCCTCGGGGGAAACGTCTCCAGCAACCTTGTGTGCCTTTGGCAATGTGATCGTTACTAGTGCGTCTTTGTGGAGATGTCCTCGTGCTTCTGCGCACAACCTGAATCGGCGGTAAACGCAGTGGTGTCGTTTTGGAAAGCTGTCCATCATCCTGGTAAAAGGCGGGAATTCCCTTGCCTACTACGAGGGTGGACGGGGCGTGGCTCAGCGGGCGGAGCTTTCAGGTGATTCATAAAGGGAGAACCTTCTACTCTGTGTCTGCAGGAGAGGAAGATAGAACCCACGCGTCACAGTCAGATACAGATTACGCTCCAGTACATCATCAATTCACCTCCAGGAAGGATTCTAGATTGTTTTCTGCTATGGAATCTATGAGCGCACAGCCTTGCTTTATCTTTCCCAGCCCAAGAGTTAGGATGGCTTGTCCTTTCCAGAAGCTGAGCTTCAACTGGGGCACCTGCTACGTTTATATTTGTAAGTGCTTCCTGTTGAGGTTTAGTTTCTGTAAAATGAGCATCATGGCCTACCCAACCGGAGTATTTTCTACGAGTAAGTCAGTAAGCGTTACTTAGCATGTTTTCATATGCCCCGTGTATATTGTACACTAAGACTACGTGATGGGCCACGGGGGAAACCTCACCAGCAACCTTGTGTGCCTTTGGCAATGTGATCGTTACTAGTGCGTCTTTGTGGAGATGTCCTCGTGCCTCTGCGCACAACCTGAATCGGCGGTAAACGCAGTGGTGTCGTTTTGGAAAGCTGTCCATCATCCTGGTAAAAGGCGGGAATTCCCTTGCCTACTACGAGGGTGGACGGGGCGTGGCTCAGCGGGCGGAGCTTTCAGGTGATTCATAAAGGGAGAACCTTCTACTCTGTGTCTGCAGGAGAGGAAGATAGAACCCGCGCGTCACAGTCAGATACAGATTACGCTCCAGTACATCATCAATTCACCTCCAGGAAGGATTCTAGATTGTTTTCTGCTATGGAATCTATGAGCGCACAGCCTTGCTTTATCTTTCCCAGCCCAAGAGTTAGGGTGGCTTGTCCTTTCCAGAAGCTGAGCTTCAACTGGGGCACCTGCTACGTTTATATTTGTAAGTGCTTCCTGTTGAGGTTTAGTTTCTGTAAAATGAGCATCATGGCCTACCCAACCGGAGTATTTTCTACGAGTAAGTCAGTAAGCGTTACCTAGCATGTTTTCATATGCCCCGTGTATATTGTACACTAAGACTACGTGATGGGCCACGGGGGAAACCTCACCAGCAACCTTGTGTGCCTTTGGCAATGTGATCGTTACTAGTGCGTCTTTGTGGAGATGTCCTCGTGCTTCTGCGCACCAACAACGCACGACCTGAATCGGCGGTAAACGCAGTGGTGTCGTTTTGGAAAGCTGTCCATCATCCTGGTAAAAGGCGGGAATTCCTTTGCCTACTACGAGGGTGGACAGGGCGTGGCTCAGCGGGCGGAGCTTACAGGTGATTCATAAAGGGAGAACCAGCTACTCTGTGTCTGCAGGAGAGGAAGATAGAACCCGCGCGTCACAGTCAGATACAGATTACGATCCAGTACATCATCAATTCACCTCCAAGAAGGATTCTAGATTGTTTTCTGCTATGGAATCTATGAGCGCACAGCCTTGCTTTATCTTTCCCAGCCCAAGAGTTAGGGTGGCTTGTCCTTTCCAGAAGCTGAGCTTCAACTGGGGCACCTGCTACGTTTATATTTGTAAGTGCTTCCTGTTGAGGTTTAGTTTCTATAAAATGAGCATCATGGCCTACCCAACCGGAGTATTTTCTACGAGTAAGTCAGTAAGCGTTACCTAGCATGTTTTCATATGCCCCATTTATATTGTACACTAAGACTAAGTGATGGGCCTCGGGGGAAACGTCTCCAGCAACCTTGTGTGCCTTTGGCAATGTGATCGTTACTAGTGCGTCTTTGTGGAGATGTCCTCGTGCTTCTGCGCACAACCTGAATCGGCGGTAAACGCAGTGGTGTCGTTTTGGAAAGCCGTCCATCATCCTGGTAAAAGGCGGGAATTCCCTTGCCTACTACGAGGGTGGACGGGGCGTGGCTCAGCGGGCGGAGCTTACAGGTGATTCATAAAGGGAGAACCTTCTACTCTGTGTCTGCAGGAGAGGAAGATAGAACCCGCGCGTCACAGTCAGATACAGATTACGCTCCAGTACATCATCAATTCACCTCCAGGAAGGATTCTAGATTGTTTTCTGCTATGGAATCTATGAGCGCACAGCCTTGCTTTATCTTTCCCAGCCCAAGAGTTAGGGTGGCTTGTCCTTTCCAGAAGCTGAGCTTCAACTGGGGCACCTGCTACGTTTATATTTGTAAGTGCTTCCTTTGAGGTTTAGTTTCTGTAAAATGAGCATCATGGCCTACCCAACCGGAGTATTTTCTACGAGTAAGTCAGTAAGCGTTACCTAGCATGTTTTCATATGCCCCGTTTATATTGTACACTAAGACTACGTGATGGGCCACGGGGGAAACCTCACCAGCAACCTTGTGTGCCTTTGGCAATGTGATCGTTACTAGTGCGTCTTTGTGGAGATGTCCTCGTGCTTCTGCGCACAACCTGAATCGGCGGTAAACGCAGTGGTGTCGTTTTGGAAAGCCGTCCATCATCCTGGTAAAAGGCAGGAATTCCCTTGCCTACTACGAGGGTGGACGGGGCGTGGCTCAGCGGGCGGAGCTTACAGGTGATTCATAAAGGGAGAACCAGCTACTCTGTGTCTGCAGGAGAGGAAGATAGAACCCGCGCGTCACAGTCAGATACAGATTACGCTCCAGTACATCATCAATTCACCTCCAGGAAGGATTCTAGATTGTTTTCTGCTATGGAATCTATGAGCGCACAGCCTTGCTTTATCTTTCCCAGCCCAAGAGTTAGGGTGGCTTGTCCTTTCCAGAAGCTGAGCTTCAACTGGGGCACCTGCTACGTTTATATTTGTAAGTGCTTCCTGTTGAGGTTTAGTTTCTGTAAAATTAGCATCATGGCCTACCCAACCGGAGTATTTTCTACGAGTAAGTCAGTAAGCGTTACCTAGCATGTTTTCATATGGCCCGTGTATATTGTACCCTAAGACTAAGTGATGGGCCTCGGGGGAAACGTCTCCAGCAACCTTGTGTGCCTTTGGCAATGTGATCGTTACTAGTGCGTCTTTGTGGAGATGTCCTCGTGCTTCTGCGCACAACCTGAATCGGCGGTAAACGCAGTGGTGTCGTTTTGGAAAGCCGTCCATCATCCTGGTAAAAGGCAGGAATTCCCTTGCCTACTACGAGGGTGGACGGGGCGTGGCTCAGCGGGCGGAGCTTACAGGTGATTCATAAAGGGAGAACCTTCTACTCTGTGTCTGCAGGAGAGGAAGATAGAACCCGCGCGTCACAGTCAGATACAGATTACGCTCCAGTACATCATCAATTCACCTCCAGGAAGGATTCTAGATTGTTTTCTGCTATGGAATCTATGAGCGCACAGCCTTGCTTTATCTTTCCCAGCCCAAGAGTTAGGGTGGCTTGTCCTTTCCAGAAGCTGAGCTTCAACTGGGGCACCTGCTACGTTTATATTTGTAAGTGCTTCCTTTGAGGTTTAGTTTCTGTAAAATGAGCATCATGGCCTACCCAACCGGAGTATTTTCTACGAGTAAGTCAGTAAGCGTTACCTAGCATGTTTTCATATGCCCCGTTTATATTGTACACTAAGACTACGTGATGGGCCACGGGGGAAACCTCACCAGCAACCTTGTGTGCCTTTGGCAATGTGATCGTTACTAGTGCGTCTTTGTGGAGATGTCCTCGTGCTTCTGCGCACCAACAACGCACGACCTGAATCGGCGGTAAACGCAGTGGTGTCGTTTTGGAAAGCTGTCCATCATCCTGGTAAAAGGCGGGAATTCCCTTGCCTACTACGAGGGTGGACGGGGCGTGGCTCAGCGGGCGGAGCTTTCAGGTGATTCATAAAGGGAGAACCAGCTACTCTGTGTCTGCAGGAGAGGAAGATAGAACCCGCGCGTCACAGTCAGATACAGATTACGCTCCAGTACATCATCAATTCACCTCCAGGAAGGATTCTAGATTGTTTTCTGCTATGGAATCTATGAGCGCACAGCCTTGCTTTATCTTTCCCAGCCCAAGAGTTAGGGTGGCTTGTCCTTTCCAGAAGCTGAGCTTCAACTGGGGCACCTGCTACGTTTATATTTGTAAGTGCTTCCTGTTGAGGTTTAGTTTCTGTAAAATGAGCATCATGGCCTACCCAACCGGAGTATTTTCTACGAGTAAGTCAGTAAGCGTTACCTAGCATGTTTTCATATGGCCCGTGTATATTGTACCCTAAGACTAAGTGATGGGCCTCGGGGGAAACGTCTCCAGCAACCTTGTGTGCCTTTGGCAATGTGATCGTTACTAGTGCGTCTTTGTGGAGATGTCCTCGTGCTTCTGCGCACAACCTGAATCGGCGGTAAACGCAGTGGTGTCGTTTTGGAAAGCCGTCCATCATCCTGGTAAAAGGCAGGAATTCCCTTGCCTACTACGAGGGTGGACGGGGCGTGGCTCAGCGGGCGGAGCTTACAGGTGATTCATAAAGGGAGAACCAGCTACTCTGTGTCTGCAGGAGAGGAAGATAGAACCCGCGCGTCACAGTCAGATACAGATTACGCTCCAGTACATCATCAATTCACCTCCAGGAAGGATTCTAGATTGTTTTCTGCTATGGAATCTATGAGCGCACAGCCTTGCTTTATCTTTCCCAGCCCAAAAGTTAGGGTGGCTTGTCCTTTCCAGAAGCTGAGCTTCAACTGGGGCACCTGCTACGTTTATATTTGTAAGTGCTTCCTGTTGAGGTTTAGTTTCTGTAAAATGAGCATCATGGCCTACCCAACGGAGTATTTTCTACGAGTAAGTCAGTAAGCGTTACCTAGCATGTTTTCATATGCCCCGTTTATATTGTACACTAAGACTACGTGATGGGCCTCGGGGGAAACGTCTCCAGCAACCTTGTGTGCCTTTGGCAATGTGATCGTTACTAGTGCGTCTTTGTGGAGATGTCCTCGTGCTTCTGCGCACAACCTGAATCGGCGGTAAACGCAGTGGTGTCGTTTTGGAAAGCTGTCCATCATCCTGGTAAAAGGCGGGAATTCCCTTGCCTACTACGAGGGTGGACGGGGCGTGGCTCAGCGGGCGGAGCTTTCAGGTGATTCATAAAGGGAGAACCTTCTACTCTGTGTCTGCAGGAGAGGAAGATAGAACCCACGCGTCACAGTCAGATACAGATTACGCTCCAGTACATCATCAATTCACCTCCAGGAAGGATTCTAGATTGTTTTCTGCTATGGAATCTATGAGCGCACAGCCTTGCTTTATCTTTCCCAGCCCAAGAGTTAGGATGGCTTGTCCTTTCCAGAAGCTGAGCTTCAACTGGGGCACCTGCTACGTTTATATTTGTAAGTGCTTCCTGTTGAGGTTTAGTTTCTGTAAAATGAGCATCATGGCCTACCCAACCGGAGTATTTTCTACGAGTAAGTCAGTAAGCGTTACTTAGCATGTTTTCATATGCCCCGTGTATATTGTACACTAAGACTACGTGATGGGCCACGGGGGAAACCTCACCAGCAACCTTGTGTGCCTTTGGCAATGTGATCGTTACTAGTGCGTCTTTGTGGAGATGTCCTCGTGCCTCTGCGCACAACCTGAATCGGCGGTAAACGCAGTGGTGTCGTTTTGGAAAGCTGTCCATCATCCTGGTAAAAGGCGGGAATTCCCTTGCCTACTACGAGGGTGGACGGGGCGTGGCTCAGCGGGCGGAGCTTTCAGGTGATTCATAAAGGGAGAACCTTCTACTCTGTGTCTGCAGGAGAGGAAGATAGAACCCGCGCGTCACAGTCAGATACAGATTACGCTCCAGTACATCATCAATTCACCTCCAGGAAGGATTCTAGATTGTTTTCTGCTATGGAATCTATGAGCGCACAGCCTTGCTTTATCTTTCCCAGCCCAAGAGTTAGGGTGGCTTGTCCTTTCCAGAAGCTGAGCTTCAACTGGGGCACCTGCTACGTTTATATTTGTAAGTGCTTCCTGTTGAGGTTTAGTTTCTGTAAAATGAGCATCATGGCCTACCCAACCGGAGTATTTTCTACGAGTAAGTCAGTAAGCGTTACCTAGCATGTTTTCATATGCCCCGTGTATATTGTACACTAAGACTACGTGATGGGCCACGGGGGAAACCTCACCAGCAACCTTGTGTGCCTTTGGCAATGTGATCGTTACTAGTGCGTCTTTGTGGAGATGTCCTCGTGCTTCTGCGCACCAACAACGCACGACCTGAATCGGCGGTAAACGCAGTGGTGTCGTTTTGGAAAGCTGTCCATCATCCTGGTAAAAGGCGGGAATTCCTTTGCCTACTACGAGGGTGGACAGGGCGTGGCTCAGCGGGCGGAGCTTACAGGTGATTCATAAAGGGAGAACCAGCTACTCTGTGTCTGCAGGAGAGGAAGATAGAACCCGCGCGTCACAGTCAGATACAGATTACGATCCAGTACATCATCAATTCACCTCCAAGAAGGATTCTAGATTGTTTTCTGCTATGGAATCTATGAGCGCACAGCCTTGCTTTATCTTTCCCAGCCCAAGAGTTAGGGTGGCTTGTCCTTTCCAGAAGCTGAGCTTCAACTGGGGCACCTGCTACGTTTATATTTGTAAGTGCTTCCTGTTGAGGTTTAGTTTCTATAAAATGAGCATCATGGCCTACCCAACCGGAGTATTTTCTACGAGTAAGTCAGTAAGCGTTACCTAGCATGTTTTCATATGCCCCATTTATATTGTACACTAAGACTAAGTGATGGGCCTCGGGGGAAACGTCTCCAGCAACCTTGTGTGCCTTTGGCAATGTGATCGTTACTAGTGCGTCTTTGTGGAGATGTCCTCGTGCTTCTGCGCACAACCTGAATCGGCGGTAAACGCAGTGGTGTCGTTTTGGAAAGCCGTCCATCATCCTGGTAAAAGGCGGGAATTCCCTTGCCTACTACGAGGGTGGACGGGGCGTGGCTCAGCGGGCGGAGCTTACAGGTGATTCATAAAGGGAGAACCTTCTACTCTGTGTCTGCAGGAGAGGAAGATAGAACCCGCGCGTCACAGTCAGATACAGATTACGCTCCAGTACATCATCAATTCACCTCCAGGAAGGATTCTAGATTGTTTTCTGCTATGGAATCTATGAGCGCACAGCCTTGCTTTATCTTTCCCAGCCCAAGAGTTAGGGTGGCTTGTCCTTTCCAGAAGCTGAGCTTCAACTGGGGCACCTGCTACGTTTATATTTGTAAGTGCTTCCTTTGAGGTTTAGTTTCTGTAAAATGAGCATCATGGCCTACCCAACCGGAGTATTTTCTACGAGTAAGTCAGTAAGCGTTACCTAGCATGTTTTCATATGCCCCGTTTATATTGTACACTAAGACTACGTGATGGGCCACGGGGGAAACCTCACCAGCAACCTTGTGTGCCTTTGGCAATGTGATCGTTACTAGTGCGTCTTTGTGGAGATGTCCTCGTGCTTCTGCGCACAACCTGAATCGGCGGTAAACGCAGTGGTGTCGTTTTGGAAAGCCGTCCATCATCCTGGTAAAAGGCAGGAATTCCCTTGCCTACTACGAGGGTGGACGGGGCGTGGCTCAGCGGGCGGAGCTTACAGGTGATTCATAAAGGGAGAACCAGCTACTCTGTGTCTGCAGGAGAGGAAGATAGAACCCGCGCGTCACAGTCAGATACAGATTACGCTCCAGTACATCATCAATTCACCTCCAGGAAGGATTCTAGATTGTTTTCTGCTATGGAATCTATGAGCGCACAGCCTTGCTTTATCTTTCCCAGCCCAAGAGTTAGGGTGGCTTGTCCTTTCCAGAAGCTGAGCTTCAACTGGGGCACCTGCTACGTTTATATTTGTAAGTGCTTCCTGTTGAGGTTTAGTTTCTGTAAAATTAGCATCATGGCCTACCCAACCGGAGTATTTTCTACGAGTAAGTCAGTAAGCGTTACCTAGCATGTTTTCATATGGCCCGTGTATATTGTACCCTAAGACTAAGTGATGGGCCTCGGGGGAAACGTCTCCAGCAACCTTGTGTGCCTTTGGCAATGTGATCGTTACTAGTGCGTCTTTGTGGAGATGTCCTCGTGCTTCTGCGCACAACCTGAATCGGCGGTAAACGCAGTGGTGTCGTTTTGGAAAGCCGTCCATCATCCTGGTAAAAGGCAGGAATTCCCTTGCCTACTACGAGGGTGGACGGGGCGTGGCTCAGCGGGCGGAGCTTACAGGTGATTCATAAAGGGAGAACCTTCTACTCTGTGTCTGCAGGAGAGGAAGATAGAACCCGCGCGTCACAGTCAGATACAGATTACGCTCCAGTACATCATCAATTCACCTCCAGGAAGGATTCTAGATTGTTTTCTGCTATGGAATCTATGAGCGCACAGCCTTGCTTTATCTTTCCCAGCCCAAGAGTTAGGGTGGCTTGTCCTTTCCAGAAGCTGAGCTTCAACTGGGGCACCTGCTACGTTTATATTTGTAAGTGCTTCCTTTGAGGTTTAGTTTCTGTAAAATGAGCATCATGGCCTACCCAACCGGAGTATTTTCTACGAGTAAGTCAGTAAGCGTTACCTAGCATGTTTTCATATGCCCCGTTTATATTGTACACTAAGACTACGTGATGGGCCACGGGGGAAACCTCACCAGCAACCTTGTGTGCCTTTGGCAATGTGATCGTTACTAGTGCGTCTTTGTGGAGATGTCCTCGTGCTTCTGCGCACCAACAACGCACGACCTGAATCGGCGGTAAACGCAGTGGTGTCGTTTTGGAAAGCTGTCCATCATCCTGGTAAAAGGCGGGAATTCCCTTGCCTACTACGAGGGTGGACGGGGCGTGGCTCAGCGGGCGGAGCTTTCAGGTGATTCATAAAGGGAGAACCAGCTACTCTGTGTCTGCAGGAGAGGAAGATAGAACCCGCGCGTCACAGTCAGATACAGATTACGCTCCAGTACATCATCAATTCACCTCCAGGAAGGATTCTAGATTGTTTTCTGCTATGGAATCTATGAGCGCACAGCCTTGCTTTATCTTTCCCAGCCCAAGAGTTAGGGTGGCTTGTCCTTTCCAGAAGCTGAGCTTCAACTGGGGCACCTGCTACGTTTATATTTGTAAGTGCTTCCTGTTGAGGTTTAGTTTCTGTAAAATGAGCATCATGGCCTACCCAACCGGAGTATTTTCTACGAGTAAGTCAGTAAGCGTTACCTAGCATGTTTTCATATGGCCCGTGTATATTGTACCCTAAGACTAAGTGATGGGCCTCGGGGGAAACGTCTCCAGCAACCTTGTGTGCCTTTGGCAATGTGATCGTTACTAGTGCGTCTTTGTGGAGATGTCCTCGTGCTTCTGCGCACAACCTGAATCGGCGGTAAACGCAGTGGTGTCGTTTTGGAAAGCCGTCCATCATCCTGGTAAAAGGCAGGAATTCCCTTGCCTACTACGAGGGTGGACGGGGCGTGGCTCAGCGGGCGGAGCTTACAGGTGATTCATAAAGGGAGAACCAGCTACTCTGTGTCTGCAGGAGAGGAAGATAGAACCCGCGCGTCACAGTCAGATACAGATTACGCTCCAGTACATCATCAATTCACCTCCAGGAAGGATTCTAGATTGTTTTCTGCTATGGAATCTATGAGCGCACAGCCTTGCTTTATCTTTCCCAGCCCAAAAGTTAGGGTGGCTTGTCCTTTCCAGAAGCTGAGCTTCAACTGGGGCACCTGCTACGTTTATATTTGTAAGTGCTTCCTGTTGAGGTTTAGTTTCTGTAAAATGAGCATCATGGCCTACCCAACGGAGTATTTTCTACGAGTAAGTCAGTAAGCGTTACCTAGCATGTTTTCATATGCCCCGTTTATATTGTACACTAAGACTACGTGATGGGCCTCGGGGGAAACGTCTCCAGCAACCTTGTGTGCCTTTGGCAATGTGATCGTTACTAGTGCGTCTTTGTGGAGATGTCCTCGTGCTTCTGCGCACAACCTGAATCGGCGGTAAACGCAGTGGTGTCGTTTTGGAAAGCTGTCCATCATCCTGGTAAAAGGCGGGAATTCCCTTGCCTACTACGAGGGTGGACGGGGCGTGGCTCAGCGGGCGGAGCTTTCAGGTGATTCATAAAGGGAGAACCTTCTACTCTGTGTCTGCAGGAGAGGAAGATAGAACCCACGCGTCACAGTCAGATACAGATTACGCTCCAGTACATCATCAATTCACCTCCAGGAAGGATTCTAGATTGTTTTCTGCTATGGAATCTATGAGCGCACAGCCTTGCTTTATCTTTCCCAGCCCAAGAGTTAGGATGGCTTGTCCTTTCCAGAAGCTGAGCTTCAACTGGGGCACCTGCTACGTTTATATTTGTAAGTGCTTCCTGTTGAGGTTTAGTTTCTGTAAAATGAGCATCATGGCCTACCCAACCGGAGTATTTTCTACGAGTAAGTCAGTAAGCGTTACCTAGCATGTTTTCATATGCCCCGTGTATATTGTACACTAAGACTACGTGATGGGCCACGGGGGAAACCTCACCAGCAACCTTGTGTGCCTTTGGCAATGTGATCGTTACTAGTGCGTCTTTGTGGAGATGTCCTCGTGCCTCTGCGCACAACCTGAATCGGCGGTAAACGCAGTGGTGTCGTTTTGGAAAGCTGTCCATCATCCTGGTAAAAGGCGGGAATTCCCTTGCCTACTACGAGGGTGGACGGGGCGTGGCTCAGCGGGCGGAGCTTTCAGGTGATTCATAAAGGGAGAACCTTCTACTCTGTGTCTGCAGGAGAGGAAGATAGAACCCGCGCGTCACAGTCAGATACAGATTACGCTCCAGTACATCATCAATTCACCTCCAGGAAGGATTCTAGATTGTTTTCTGCTATGGAATCTATGAGCGCACAGCCTTGCTTTATCTTTCCCAGCCCAAGAGTTAGGGTGGCTTGTCCTTTCCAGAAGCTGAGCTTCAACTGGGGCACCTGCTACGTTTATATTTGTAAGTGCTTCCTGTTGAGGTTTAGTTTCTGTAAAATGAGCATCATGGCCTACCCAACCGGAGTATTTTCTACGAGTAAGTCAGTAAGCGTTACCTAGCATGTTTTCATATGCCCCGTGTATATTGTACACTAAGACTACGTGATGGGCCACGGGGGAAACCTCACCAGCAACCTTGTGTGCCTTTGGCAATGTGATCGTTACTAGTGCGTCTTTGTGGAGATGTCCTCGTGCTTCTGCGCACCAACAACGCACGACCTGAATCGGCGGTAAACGCAGTGGTGTCGTTTTGGAAAGCTGTCCATCATCCTGGTAAAAGGCGGGAATTCCTTTGCCTACTACGAGGGTGGACAGGGCGTGGCTCAGCGGGCGGAGCTTACAGGTGATTCATAAAGGGAGAACCAGCTACTCTGTGTCTGCAGGAGAGGAAGATAGAACCCGCGCGTCACAGTCAGATACAGATTACGATCCAGTACATCATCAATTCACCTCCAAGAAGGATTCTAGATTGTTTTCTGCTATGGAATCTATGAGCGCACAGCCTTGCTTTATCTTTCCCAGCCCAAGAGTTAGGGTGGCTTGTCCTTTCCAGAAGCTGAGCTTCAACTGGGGCACCTGCTACGTTTATATTTGTAAGTGCTTCCTGTTGAGGTTTAGTTTCTATAAAATGAGCATCATGGCCTACCCAACCGGAGTATTTTCTACGAGTAAGTCAGTAAGCGTTACCTAGCATGTTTTCATATGCCCCATTTATATTGTACACTAAGACTAAGTGATGGGCCTCGGGGGAAACGTCTCCAGCAACCTTGTGTGCCTTTGGCAATGTGATCGTTACTAGTGCGTCTTTGTGGAGATGTCCTCGTGCTTCTGCGCACAACCTGAATCGGCGGTAAACGCAGTGGTGTCGTTTTGGAAAGCCGTCCATCATCCTGGTAAAAGGCGGGAATTCCCTTGCCTACTACGAGGGTGGACGGGGCGTGGCTCAGCGGGCGGAGCTTACAGGTGATTCATAAAGGGAGAACCTTCTACTCTGTGTCTGCAGGAGAGGAAGATAGAACCCGCGCGTCACAGTCAGATACAGATTACGCTCCAGTACATCATCAATTCACCTCCAGGAAGGATTCTAGATTGTTTTCTGCTATGGAATCTATGAGCGCACAGCCTTGCTTTATCTTTCCCAGCCCAAGAGTTAGGGTGGCTTGTCCTTTCCAGAAGCTGAGCTTCAACTGGGGCACCTGCTACGTTTATATTTGTAAGTGCTTCCTTTGAGGTTTAGTTTCTGTAAAATGAGCATCATGGCCTACCCAACCGGAGTATTTTCTACGAGTAAGTCAGTAAGCGTTACCTAGCATGTTTTCATATGCCCCGTTTATATTGTACACTAAGACTACGTGATGGGCCACGGGGGAAACCTCACCAGCAACCTTGTGTGCCTTTGGCAATGTGATCGTTACTAGTGCGTCTTTGTGGAGATGTCCTCGTGCTTCTGCGCACAACCTGAATCGGCGGTAAACGCAGTGGTGTCGTTTTGGAAAGCCGTCCATCATCCTGGTAAAAGGCAGGAATTCCCTTGCCTACTACGAGGGTGGACGGGGCGTGGCTCAGCGGGCGGAGCTTACAGGTGATTCATAAAGGGAGAACCAGCTACTCTGTGTCTGCAGGAGAGGAAGATAGAACCCGCGCGTCACAGTCAGATACAGATTACGCTCCAGTACATCATCAATTCACCTCCAGGAAGGATTCTAGATTGTTTTCTGCTATGGAATCTATGAGCGCACAGCCTTGCTTTATCTTTCCCAGCCCAAGAGTTAGGGTGGCTTGTCCTTTCCAGAAGCTGAGCTTCAACTGGGGCACCTGCTACGTTTATATTTGTAAGTGCTTCCTGTTGAGGTTTAGTTTCTGTAAAATTAGCATCATGGCCTACCCAACCGGAGTATTTTCTACGAGTAAGTCAGTAAGCGTTACCTAGCATGTTTTCATATGGCCCGTGTATATTGTACCCTAAGACTAAGTGATGGGCCTCGGGGGAAACGTCTCCAGCAACCTTGTGTGCCTTTGGCAATGTGATCGTTACTAGTGCGTCTTTGTGGAGATGTCCTCGTGCTTCTGCGCACAACCTGAATCGGCGGTAAACGCAGTGGTGTCGTTTTGGAAAGCCGTCCATCATCCTGGTAAAAGGCAGGAATTCCCTTGCCTACTACGAGGGTGGACGGGGCGTGGCTCAGCGGGCGGAGCTTACAGGTGATTCATAAAGGGAGAACCTTCTACTCTGTGTCTGCAGGAGAGGAAGATAGAACCCGCGCGTCACAGTCAGATACAGATTACGCTCCAGTACATCATCAATTCACCTCCAGGAAGGATTCTAGATTGTTTTCTGCTATGGAATCTATGAGCGCACAGCCTTGCTTTATCTTTCCCAGCCCAAGAGTTAGGGTGGCTTGTCCTTTCCAGAAGCTGAGCTTCAACTGGGGCACCTGCTACGTTTATATTTGTAAGTGCTTCCTTTGAGGTTTAGTTTCTGTAAAATGAGCATCATGGCCTACCCAACCGGAGTATTTTCTACGAGTAAGTCAGTAAGCGTTACCTAGCATGTTTTCATATGCCCCGTTTATATTGTACACTAAGACTACGTGATGGGCCACGGGGGAAACCTCACCAGCAACCTTGTGTGCCTTTGGCAATGTGATCGTTACTAGTGCGTCTTTGTGGAGATGTCCTCGTGCTTCTGCGCACCAACAACGCACGACCTGAATCGGCGGTAAACGCAGTGGTGTCGTTTTGGAAAGCTGTCCATCATCCTGGTAAAAGGCGGGAATTCCCTTGCCTACTACGAGGGTGGACGGGGCGTGGCTCAGCGGGCGGAGCTTTCAGGTGATTCATAAAGGGAGAACCAGCTACTCTGTGTCTGCAGGAGAGGAAGATAGAACCCGCGCGTCACAGTCAGATACAGATTACGCTCCAGTACATCATCAATTCACCTCCAGGAAGGATTCTAGATTGTTTTCTGCTATGGAATCTATGAGCGCACAGCCTTGCTTTATCTTTCCCAGCCCAAGAGTTAGGGTGGCTTGTCCTTTCCAGAAGCTGAGCTTCAACTGGGGCACCTGCTACGTTTATATTTGTAAGTGCTTCCTGTTGAGGTTTAGTTTCTGTAAAATGAGCATCATGGCCTACCCAACCGGAGTATTTTCTACGAGTAAGTCAGTAAGCGTTACCTAGCATGTTTTCATATGGCCCGTGTATATTGTACCCTAAGACTAAGTGATGGGCCTCGGGGGAAACGTCTCCAGCAACCTTGTGTGCCTTTGGCAATGTGATCGTTACTAGTGCGTCTTTGTGGAGATGTCCTCGTGCTTCTGCGCACAACCTGAATCGGCGGTAAACGCAGTGGTGTCGTTTTGGAAAGCCGTCCATCATCCTGGTAAAAGGCAGGAATTCCCTTGCCTACTACGAGGGTGGACGGGGCGTGGCTCAGCGGGCGGAGCTTACAGGTGATTCATAAAGGGAGAACCAGCTACTCTGTGTCTGCAGGAGAGGAAGATAGAACCCGCGCGTCACAGTCAGATACAGATTACGCTCCAGTACATCATCAATTCACCTCCAGGAAGGATTCTAGATTGTTTTCTGCTATGGAATCTATGAGCGCACAGCCTTGCTTTATCTTTCCCAGCCCAAAAGTTAGGGTGGCTTGTCCTTTCCAGAAGCTGAGCTTCAACTGGGGCACCTGCTACGTTTATATTTGTAAGTGCTTCCTGTTGAGGTTTAGTTTCTGTAAAATGAGCATCATGGCCTACCCAACGGAGTATTTTCTACGAGTAAGTCAGTAAGCGTTACCTAGCATGTTTTCATATGCCCCGTTTATATTGTACACTAAGACTACGTGATGGGCCTCGGGGGAAACGTCTCCAGCAACCTTGTGTGCCTTTGGCAATGTGATCGTTACTAGTGCGTCTTTGTGGAGATGTCCTCGTGCTTCTGCGCACAACCTGAATCGGCGGTAAACGCAGTGGTGTCGTTTTGGAAAGCTGTCCATCATCCTGGTAAAAGGCGGGAATTCCCTTGCCTACTACGAGGGTGGACGGGGCGTGGCTCAGCGGGCGGAGCTTTCAGGTGATTCATAAAGGGAGAACCTTCTACTCTGTGTCTGCAGGAGAGGAAGATAGAACCCACGCGTCACAGTCAGATACAGATTACGCTCCAGTACATCATCAATTCACCTCCAGGAAGGATTCTAGATTGTTTTCTGCTATGGAATCTATGAGCGCACAGCCTTGCTTTATCTTTCCCAGCCCAAGAGTTAGGATGGCTTGTCCTTTCCAGAAGCTGAGCTTCAACTGGGGCACCTGCTACGTTTATATTTGTAAGTGCTTCCTGTTGAGGTTTAGTTTCTGTAAAATGAGCATCATGGCCTACCCAACCGGAGTATTTTCTACGAGTAAGTCAGTAAGCGTTACCTAGCATGTTTTCATATGCCCCGTGTATATTGTACACTAAGACTACGTGATGGGCCACGGGGGAAACCTCACCAGCAACCTTGTGTGCCTTTGGCAATGTGATCGTTACTAGTGCGTCTTTGTGGAGATGTCCTCGTGCCTCTGCGCACAACCTGAATCGGCGGTAAACGCAGTGGTGTCGTTTTGGAAAGCTGTCCATCATCCTGGTAAAAGGCGGGAATTCCCTTGCCTACTACGAGGGTGGACGGGGCGTGGCTCAGCGGGCGGAGCTTTCAGGTGATTCATAAAGGGAGAACCTTCTACTCTGTGTCTGCAGGAGAGGAAGATAGAACCCGCGCGTCACAGTCAGATACAGATTACGCTCCAGTACATCATCAATTCACCTCCAGGAAGGATTCTAGATTGTTTTCTGCTATGGAATCTATGAGCGCACAGCCTTGCTTTATCTTTCCCAGCCCAAGAGTTAGGGTGGCTTGTCCTTTCCAGAAGCTGAGCTTCAACTGGGGCACCTGCTACGTTTATATTTGTAAGTGCTTCCTGTTGAGGTTTAGTTTCTGTAAAATGAGCATCATGGCCTACCCAACCGGAGTATTTTCTACGAGTAAGTCAGTAAGCGTTACCTAGCATGTTTTCATATGCCCCGTGTATATTGTACACTAAGACTACGTGATGGGCCACGGGGGAAACCTCACCAGCAACCTTGTGTGCCTTTGGCAATGTGATCGTTACTAGTGCGTCTTTGTGGAGATGTCCTCGTGCTTCTGCGCACCAACAACGCACGACCTGAATCGGCGGTAAACGCAGTGGTGTCGTTTTGGAAAGCTGTCCATCATCCTGGTAAAAGGCGGGAATTCCTTTGCCTACTACGAGGGTGGACAGGGCGTGGCTCAGCGGGCGGAGCTTACAGGTGATTCATAAAGGGAGAACCAGCTACTCTGTGTCTGCAGGAGAGGAAGATAGAACCCGCGCGTCACAGTCAGATACAGATTACGATCCAGTACATCATCAATTCACCTCCAAGAAGGATTCTAGATTGTTTTCTGCTATGGAATCTATGAGCGCACAGCCTTGCTTTATCTTTCCCAGCCCAAGAGTTAGGGTGGCTTGTCCTTTCCAGAAGCTGAGCTTCAACTGGGGCACCTGCTACGTTTATATTTGTAAGTGCTTCCTGTTGAGGTTTAGTTTCTATAAAATGAGCATCATGGCCTACCCAACCGGAGTATTTTCTACGAGTAAGTCAGTAAGCGTTACCTAGCATGTTTTCATATGCCCCATTTATATTGTACACTAAGACTAAGTGATGGGCCTCGGGGGAAACGTCTCCAGCAACCTTGTGTGCCTTTGGCAATGTGATCGTTACTAGTGCGTCTTTGTGGAGATGTCCTCGTGCTTCTGCGCACAACCTGAATCGGCGGTAAACGCAGTGGTGTCGTTTTGGAAAGCCGTCCATCATCCTGGTAAAAGGCGGGAATTCCCTTGCCTACTACGAGGGTGGACGGGGCGTGGCTCAGCGGGCGGAGCTTACAGGTGATTCATAAAGGGAGAACCTTCTACTCTGTGTCTGCAGGAGAGGAAGATAGAACCCGCGCGTCACAGTCAGATACAGATTACGCTCCAGTACATCATCAATTCACCTCCAGGAAGGATTCTAGATTGTTTTCTGCTATGGAATCTATGAGCGCACAGCCTTGCTTTATCTTTCCCAGCCCAAGAGTTAGGGTGGCTTGTCCTTTCCAGAAGCTGAGCTTCAACTGGGGCACCTGCTACGTTTATATTTGTAAGTGCTTCCTGTTGAGGTTTAGTTTCTGTAAAATGAGCATCATGGCCTACCCAACCGGAGTATTTTCTACGTGTAAGTCAGTAAGCGTTACCTAGCATGTTTTCATTTGCCCCGTTTATATTGAACACTAAGACTACGTGATGGGCCACGGGGGAAACCTCACCAGCAACCTTGTGTGCCTTTGGCAATGTGATCGTTACTAGTGCGTCTTTGTGGAGATGTCCTCGTGCTTCTGCGCACAACCTGAATCGGCGGTAAACGCAGTGGTGTCGTTTTGGAAAGCTGTCCATCATCCTGGTAAAAGGCGGGAATTCCCTTGCCTACTACGAGGGTGGACGTGGCGTGGCTCAGCGGGCGGAGCTTTCAGGTGATTCATAAAGGGAGAACCTTCTACTCTGTGTCTGCAGGAGAGGAAGATAGAACCCGCGCGTCACAGTCAGATACAGATTACGCTCCAGTACATCATCAATTCACCTCCAGGAAGGATTCTAGATTGTTTTCTGCTATGGAATCTATGAGCGCACAGCCTTGCTTTATCTTTGCCAAGCCCAAGTTAGGGTGGCTTGTCCTTTCCAGAAGCTGAGCTTCAACTGGTGCACCTGCTACGTTTATATTTGTAAGTGCTTCCTTTGAGGTTTAGTTTCTGTAAAATGAGCATCATGGCCTACCCAACCGGTGTATTTTCTACGAGTAAGTCAGTAAGCGTTACCTAGCATGTTTTCATATGCCCCGTTTATATTGTACACTAAGACTACGTGATGGGCCACGGGGGAAACCTCACCAGCAACCTTGTGTGCCTTTGGCAATGTGATCGTTACTAGTGCGTCTTTGTGGAGATGTCCTCGTGCTTCTGCGCACCAACAACGCACGACCTGAATCGGCGGTAAACGCAGTGGTGTCGTTTTGGAAAGCTGTCCATCATCCTGGTAAAAGGCGGGAATTCCCTTGCCTACTACGAGGGTGGACGGGGCGTGGCTCAGCGGGCGGAGCTTTCAGGTGATTCATAAAGGGAGAACCAGCTACTCTGTGTCTGCAGGAGAGGAAGATAGAACCCGCGCGTCACAGTCAGATACAGATTACGCTCCAGTACATCATCAATTCACCTCCAGGAAGGATTCTAGATTGTTTTCTGCTATGGAATCTATGAGCGCACAGCCTTGCTTTATCTTTCCCAGCCCAAGAGTTAGGGTGGCTTGTCCTTTCCAGAAGCTGAGCTTCAACTGGGGCACCTGCTACGTTTATATTTGTAAGTGCTTCCTGTTGAGGTTTAGTTTCTGTAAAATGAGCATCATGGCCTACCCAACCGGAGTATTTTCTACGAGTAAGTCAGTAAGCGTTACCTAGCATGTTTTCATATGGCCCGTGTATATTGTACCCTAAGACTAAGTGATGGGCCTCGGGGGAAACGTCTCCAGCAACCTTGTGTGCCTTTGGCAATGTGATCGTTACTAGTGCGTCTTTGTGGAGATGTCCTCGTGCTTCTGCGCACAACCTGAATCGGCGGTAAACGCAGTGGTGTCGTTTTGGAAAGCCGTCCATCATCCTGGTAAAAGGCAGGAATTCCCTTGCCTACTACGAGGGTGGACGGGGCGTGGCTCAGCGGGCGGAGCTTACAGGTGATTCATAAAGGGAGAACCAGCTACTCTGTGTCTGCAGGAGAGGAAGATAGAACCCGCGCGTCACAGTCAGATACAGATTACGCTCCAGTACATCATCAATTCACCTCCAGGAAGGATTCTAGATTGTTTTCTGCTATGGAATCTATGAGCGCACAGCCTTGCTTTATCTTTCCCAGCCCAAAAGTTAGGGTGGCTTGTCCTTTCCAGAAGCTGAGCTTCAACTGGGGCACCTGCTACGTTTATATTTGTAAGTGCTTCCTGTTGAGGTTTAGTTTCTGTAAAATGAGCATCATGGCCTACCCAACGGAGTATTTTCTACGAGTAAGTCAGTAAGCGTTACCTAGCATGTTTTCATATGCCCCGTTTATATTGTACACTAAGACTACGTGATGGGCCTCGGGGGAAACGTCTCCAGCAACCTTGTGTGCCTTTGGCAATGTGATCGTTACTAGTGCGTCTTTGTGGAGATGTCCTCGTGCTTCTGCGCACAACCTGAATCGGCGGTAAACGCAGTGGTGTCGTTTTGGAAAGCTGTCCATCATCCTGGTAAAAGGCGGGAATTCCCTTGCCTACTACGAGGGTGGACGGGGCGTGGCTCAGCGGGCGGAGCTTTCAGGTGATTCATAAAGGGAGAACCTTCTACTCTGTGTCTGCAGGAGAGGAAGATAGAACCCACGCGTCACAGTCAGATACAGATTACGCTCCAGTACATCATCAATTCACCTCCAGGAAGGATTCTAGATTGTTTTCTGCTATGGAATCTATGAGCGCACAGCCTTGCTTTATCTTTCCCAGCCCAAGAGTTAGGGTGGCTTGTCCTTTCCAGAAGCTGAGCTTCAACTGGGGCACCTGCTACGTTTATATTTGTAAGTGCTTCCTGTTGAGGTTTAGTTTCTATAAAATGAGCATCATGGCCTACCCAACCGGAGTATTTTCTACGAGTAAGTCAGTAAGCGTTACCTAGCATGTTTTCATATGCCCCATTTATATTGTACACTAAGACTAAGTGATGGGCCTCGGGGGAAACGTCTCCAGCAACCTTGTGTGCCTTTGGCAATGTGATCGTTACTAGTGCGTCTTTGTGGAGATGTCCTCGTGCTTCTGCGCACAACCTGAATCGGCGGTAAACGCAGTGGTGTCGTTTTGGAAAGCCGTCCATCATCCTGGTAAAAGGCGGGAATTCCCTTGCCTACTACGAGGGTGGACGGGGCGTGGCTCAGCGGGCGGAGCTTACAGGTGATTCATAAAGGGAGAACCTTCTACTCTGTGTCTGCAGGAGAGGAAGATAGAACCCGCGCGTCACAGTCAGATACAGATTACGCTCCAGTACATCATCAATTCACCTCCAGGAAGGATTCTAGATTGTTTTCTGCTATGGAATCTATGAGCGCACAGCCTTGCTTTATCTTTCCCAGCCCAAGAGTTAGGGTGGCTTGTCCTTTCCAGAAGCTGAGCTTCAACTGGGGCACCTGCTACGTTTATATTTGTAAGTGCTTCCTGTTGAGGTTTAGTTTCTGTAAAATGAGCATCATGGCCTACCCAACCGGAGTATTTTCTACGTGTAAGTCAGTAAGCGTTACCTAGCATGTTTTCATTTGCCCCGTTTATATTGTACACTAAGACTACGTGATGGGCCACGGGGGAAACCTCACCAGCAACCTTGTGTGCCTTTGGCAATGTGATCGTTACTAGTGCGTCTTTGTGGAGATGTCCTCGTGCTTCTGCGCACAACCTGAATCGGCGGTAAACGCAGTGGTGTCGTTTTGGAAAGCTGTCCATCATCCTGGTAAAAGGCGGGAATTCCCTTGCCTACTACGAGGGTGGACGTGGCGTGGCTCAGCGGGCGGAGCTTTCAGGTGATTCATAAAGGGAGAACCTTCTACTCTGTGTCTGCAGGAGAGGAAGATAGAACCCGCGCGTCACAGTCAGATACAGATTACGCTCCAGTACATCATCAATTCACCTCCAGGAAGGATTCTAGATTGTTTTCTGCTATGGAATCTATGAGCGCACAGCCTTGCTTTATCTTTGCCAAGCCCAAGTTAGGGTGGCTTGTCCTTTCCAGAAGCTGAGCTTCAACTGGTGCACCTGCTACGTTTATATTTGTAAGTGCTTCCTTTGAGGTTTAGTTTCTGTAAAATGAGCATCATGGCCTACCCAACCGGTGTATTTTCTACGAGTAAGTCAGTAAGCGTTACCTAGCATGTTTTCATATGCCCCGTTTATATTGTACACTAAGAATACGTGATGGGCCACGGGGGAAACCTCACCAGCAACCTTGTGTGCCTTTGGCAATGTGATCGTTACTAGTGCGTCTTTGTGGAGATGTCCTCGTGCTTCTGCGCACAACCTGAATCGGCGGTAAACGCAGTGGTGTCGTTTTGAAAAGCTGTCCATCATCCTGGTAAAAGGCGGGAATTCCCTTGCCTACTACGAGGGTGGACGGGGCGTGGCTCAGCGGGCGGAGCTTACAGGTGATTCATAAAGGGAGAACCTTCTACTCTGTGTCTGCAGGAGAGGAAGATAGAACCCGCGCGTCACAGTTAGATACAGATTACGCTCCAGTACATCATCAATTCACCTCCAGGAAGGATTCTAGATTGTTTTCTGCTATGGAATCTATGAGCGCACAGCCTTGCTTTATCTTTCCCAGCCCAAGAGTTAGGGTGGCTTGTCCTTTCCAGAAGCTGAGCTTCAACTGTGGCACCTGCTACGTTTATATTTGTAAGTGCTTCCTGTTGAGGTTTAGTTTCTGTAAAATGAGCATCATGGCCTACCCAACGGAGTATTTTCTACGAGTAAGTCAGTAAGCGTTACCTAGCATGTTTTCATATGCCCCGTTTATATTGTACACTAAGACTACGTGATGGGCCTCGGGGGAAACGTCTCCAGCAACCTTGTGTGCCTTTGGCAATGTGATCGTTACTAGTGCGTCTTTGTGGAGATGTCCTCGTGCTTCTGCGCACAACCTGAATCGGCGGTAAACGCAGTGGTGTCGTTTTGGAAAGCTGTCCATCATCCTGGTAAAAGGCGGGAATTCCCTTGCCTACTACGAGGGTGGACGGGGCGTGGCTCAGCGGGCGGAGCTTACAGGTGATTCATAAAGGGAGAACCTTCTACTCTGTGTCTGCAGGAGAGGAAGATAGAACCCGCGCGTCACAGTCAGATACAGATTACGCTCCAGTACATCATCAATTCACCTCCAGGAAGGATTCTAGATTGTTTTCTGCTATGGAATCTATGAGCGCACAGCCTTGCTTTATCTTTCCCAGCCCAAGAGTTAGGGTGGCTTGTCCTTTCCAGAAGCTGAGCTTCAACTGGGGCACCTGCTACGTTTATATTTGTAAGTGCTTCCTTTGAGGTTTAGTTTCTGTAAAATGAGCATCATGGCCTACCCAACCGGTGTATTTTCTACGAGTTAGTCAGTAAGCGTTACCTAGCATGTTTTCATATGCCCCGTTTATATTGTACACTAAGACTACGTGATGGGCCACGGGGGAAACCTCACCAGCAACCTTGTGTGCCTTTGGCAATGTGATCGTTACTAGTGCGTCTTTGTGGAGATGTCCTCGTGCTTCTGCGCACAACCTGAATCGGCGGTAAACGCAGTGGTGTCGTTTTGGAAAGCCGTCCATCATCCTGGTAAAAGGCAGGAATTCCCTTGCCTACTACGAGGGTGGACGGGGCGTGGCTCAGCGGGCGGAGCTTACAGGTGATTCATAAAGGGAGAACCAGCTACTCTGTGTCTGCAGGAGAGGAAGATAGAACCCGCGCGTCACAGTCAGATACAGATTACGCTCCAGTACATCATCAATTCACCTCCAGGAAGGATTCTAGATTGTTTTCTGCTATGGAATCTATGAGCGCACAGCCTTGCTTTATCTTTCCCAGCCCAAGAGTTAGGGTGGCTTGTCCTTTCCAGAAGCTGAGCTTCAACTGGGGCACCTGCTACGTTTATATTTGTAAGTGCTTCCTGTTGAGGTTTAGTTTCTGTAAAATTAGCATCATGGCCTACCCAACCGGAGTATTTTCTACGAGTAAGTCAGTAAGCGTTACCTAGCATGTTTTCATATGGCCCGTGTATATTGTACCCTAAGACTAAGTGATGGGCCTCGGGGGAAACGTCTCCAGCAACCTTGTGTGCCTTTGGCAATGTGATCGTTACTAGTGCGTCTTTGTGGAGATGTCCTCGTGCTTCTGCGCACAACCTGAATCGGCGGTAAACGCAGTGGTGTCGTTTTGGAAAGCTGTCCATCATCCTGGTAAAAGGCGGGAATTCCCTTGCCTACTACGAGGGTGGACGGGGCGTGGCTCAGCGGGCGGAGCTTACAGGTGATTCATAAAGGGAGAACCTTCTACTCTGTGTCTGCAGGAGAGGAAGATAGAACCCGCGCGTCACAGTCAGATACAGATTACGCTCCAGTACATCATCAATTCACCTCCAGGAAGGATTCTAGATTGTTTTCTGCTATGGAATCTATGAGCGCACAGCCTTGCTTTATCTTTCCCAGCCCAAGAGTTAGGGTGGCTTGTCCTTTCCAGAAGCTGAGCTTCAACTGGGGCACCTGCTACGTTTATATTTGTAAGTGCTTCCTGTTGAGGTTTAGTTTCTGTAAAATGAGCATCATGGCCTACCCAACCGGAGTATTTTCTACGTGTAAGTCAGTAAGCGTTACCTAGCATGTTTTCATTTGCCCCGTTTATATTGTACACTAAGACTACGTGATGGGCCACGGGGGAAACCTCACCAGCAACCTTGTGTGCCTTTGGCAATGTGATCGTTACTAGTGCGTCTTTGTGGAGATGTCCTCGTGCTTCTGCGCACAACCTGAATCGGCGGTAAACGCAGTGGTGTCGTTTTGGAAAGCTGTCCATCATCCTGGTAAAAGGCGGGAATTCCCTTGCCTACTACGAGGGTGGACGTGGCGTGGCTCAGCGGGCGGAGCTTTCAGGTGATTCATAAAGGGAGAACCTTCTACTCTGTGTCTGCAGGAGAGGAAGATAGAACCCGCGCGTCACAGTCAGATACAGATTACGCTCCAGTACATCATCAATTCACCTCCAGGAAGGATTCTAGATTGTTTTCTGCTATGGAATCTATGAGCGCACAGCCTTGCTTTATCTTTCCCAGCCCAAGAGTTAGGATGGCTTGTCCTTTCCAGAAGCTGAGCTTCAACTGGGGCACCTGCTACGTTTATATTTGTAAGTGCTTCCTGTTGAGGTTTAGTTTCTGTAAAATGAGCATCATGGCCTACCCAACCGGAGTATTTTCTACGAGTAAGTCAGTAAGCGTTACCTAGCATGTTTTCATATGCCCCGTGTATATTGTACACTAAGACTACGTGATGGGCCACGGGGGAAACCTCACCAGCAACCTTGTGTGCCTTTGGCAATGTGATCGTTACTAGTGCGTCTTTGTGGAGATGTCCTCGTGCCTCTGCGCACAACCTGAATCGGCGGTAAACGCAGTGGTGTCGTTTTGGAAAGCTGTCCATCATCCTGGTAAAAGGCGGGAATTCCCTTGCCTACTACGAGGGTGGACGGGGCGTGGCTCAGCGGGCGGAGCTTTCAGGTGATTCATAAAGGGAGAACCTTCTACTCTGTGTCTGCAGGAGAGGAAGATAGAACCCGCGCGTCACAGTCAGATACAGATTACGCTCCAGTACATCATCAATTCACCTCCAGGAAGGATTCTAGATTGTTTTCTGCTATGGAATCTATGAGCGCACAGCCTTGCTTTATCTTTCCCAGCCCAAGAGTTAGGGTGGCTTGTCCTTTCCAGAAGCTGAGCTTCAACTGGGGCACCTGCTACGTTTATATTTGTAAGTGCTTCCTGTTGAGGTTTAGTTTCTGTAAAATGAGCATCATGGCCTACCCAACCGGAGTATTTTCTACGAGTAAGTCAGTAAGCGTTACCTAGCATGTTTTCATATGCCCCGTGTATATTGTACACTAAGACTACGTGATGGGCCACGGGGGAAACCTCACCAGCAACCTTGTGTGCCTTTGGCAATGTGATCGTTACTAGTGCGTCTTTGTGGAGATGTCCTCGTGCTTCTGCGCACCAACAACGCACGACCTGAATCGGCGGTAAACGCAGTGGTGTCGTTTTGGAAAGCTGTCCATCATCCTGGTAAAAGGCGGGAATTCCTTTGCCTACTACGAGGGTGGACAGGGCGTGGCTCAGCGGGCGGAGCTTACAGGTGATTCATAAAGGGAGAACCAGCTACTCTGTGTCTGCAGGAGAGGAAGATAGAACCCGCGCGTCACAGTCAGATACAGATTACGATCCAGTACATCATCAATTCACCTCCAAGAAGGATTCTAGATTGTTTTCTGCTATGGAATCTATGAGCGCACAGCCTTGCTTTATCTTTCCCAGCCCAAGAGTTAGGGTGGCTTGTCCTTTCCAGAAGCTGAGCTTCAACTGGGGCACCTGCTACGTTTATATTTGTAAGTGCTTCCTGTTGAGGTTTAGTTTCTATAAAATGAGCATCATGGCCTACCCAACCGGAGTATTTTCTACGAGTAAGTCAGTAAGCGTTACCTAGCATGTTTTCATATGCCCCATTTATATTGTACACTAAGACTAAGTGATGGGCCTCGGGGGAAACGTCTCCAGCAACCTTGTGTGCCTTTGGCAATGTGATCGTTACTAGTGCGTCTTTGTGGAGATGTCCTCGTGCTTCTGCGCACAACCTGAATCGGCGGTAAACGCAGTGGTGTCGTTTTGGAAAGCCGTCCATCATCCTGGTAAAAGGCGGGAATTCCCTTGCCTACTACGAGGGTGGACGGGGCGTGGCTCAGCGGGCGGAGCTTACAGGTGATTCATAAAGGGAGAACCTTCTACTCTGTGTCTGCAGGAGAGGAAGATAGAACCCGCGCGTCACAGTCAGATACAGATTACGCTCCAGTACATCATCAATTCACCTCCAGGAAGGATTCTAGATTGTTTTCTGCTATGGAATCTATGAGCGCACAGCCTTGCTTTATCTTTCCCAGCCCAAGAGTTAGGGTGGCTTGTCCTTTCCAGAAGCTGAGCTTCAACTGGGGCACCTGCTACGTTTATATTTGTAAGTGCTTCCTTTGAGGTTTAGTTTCTGTAAAATGAGCATCATGGCCTACCCAACCGGAGTATTTTCTACGAGTAAGTCAGTAAGCGTTACCTAGCATGTTTTCATATGCCCCGTTTATATTGTACACTAAGACTACGTGATGGGCCACGGGGGAAACCTCACCAGCAACCTTGTGTGCCTTTGGCAATGTGATCGTTACTAGTGCGTCTTTGTGGAGATGTCCTCGTGCTTCTGCGCACAACCTGAATCGGCGGTAAACGCAGTGGTGTCGTTTTGGAAAGCCGTCCATCATCCTGGTAAAAGGCAGGAATTCCCTTGCCTACTACGAGGGTGGACGGGGCGTGGCTCAGCGGGCGGAGCTTACAGGTGATTCATAAAGGGAGAACCAGCTACTCTGTGTCTGCAGGAGAGGAAGATAGAACCCGCGCGTCACAGTCAGATACAGATTACGCTCCAGTACATCATCAATTCACCTCCAGGAAGGATTCTAGATTGTTTTCTGCTATGGAATCTATGAGCGCACAGCCTTGCTTTATCTTTCCCAGCCCAAGAGTTAGGGTGGCTTGTCCTTTCCAGAAGCTGAGCTTCAACTGGGGCACCTGCTACGTTTATATTTGTAAGTGCTTCCTGTTGAGGTTTAGTTTCTGTAAAATTAGCATCATGGCCTACCCAACCGGAGTATTTTCTACGAGTAAGTCAGTAAGCGTTACCTAGCATGTTTTCATATGGCCCGTGTATATTGTACCCTAAGACTAAGTGATGGGCCTCGGGGGAAACGTCTCCAGCAACCTTGTGTGCCTTTGGCAATGTGATCGTTACTAGTGCGTCTTTGTGGAGATGTCCTCGTGCTTCTGCGCACAACCTGAATCGGCGGTAAACGCAGTGGTGTCGTTTTGGAAAGCCGTCCATCATCCTGGTAAAAGGCAGGAATTCCCTTGCCTACTACGAGGGTGGACGGGGCGTGGCTCAGCGGGCGGAGCTTACAGGTGATTCATAAAGGGAGAACCTTCTACTCTGTGTCTGCAGGAGAGGAAGATAGAACCCGCGCGTCACAGTCAGATACAGATTACGCTCCAGTACATCATCAATTCACCTCCAGGAAGGATTCTAGATTGTTTTCTGCTATGGAATCTATGAGCGCACAGCCTTGCTTTATCTTTCCCAGCCCAAGAGTTAGGGTGGCTTGTCCTTTCCAGAAGCTGAGCTTCAACTGGGGCACCTGCTACGTTTATATTTGTAAGTGCTTCCTTTGAGGTTTAGTTTCTGTAAAATGAGCATCATGGCCTACCCAACCGGAGTATTTTCTACGAGTAAGTCAGTAAGCGTTACCTAGCATGTTTTCATATGCCCCGTTTATATTGTACACTAAGACTACGTGATGGGCCACGGGGGAAACCTCACCAGCAACCTTGTGTGCCTTTGGCAATGTGATCGTTACTAGTGCGTCTTTGTGGAGATGTCCTCGTGCTTCTGCGCACCAACAACGCACGACCTGAATCGGCGGTAAACGCAGTGGTGTCGTTTTGGAAAGCTGTCCATCATCCTGGTAAAAGGCGGGAATTCCCTTGCCTACTACGAGGGTGGACGGGGCGTGGCTCAGCGGGCGGAGCTTTCAGGTGATTCATAAAGGGAGAACCAGCTACTCTGTGTCTGCAGGAGAGGAAGATAGAACCCGCGCGTCACAGTCAGATACAGATTACGCTCCAGTACATCATCAATTCACCTCCAGGAAGGATTCTAGATTGTTTTCTGCTATGGAATCTATGAGCGCACAGCCTTGCTTTATCTTTCCCAGCCCAAGAGTTAGGGTGGCTTGTCCTTTCCAGAAGCTGAGCTTCAACTGGGGCACCTGCTACGTTTATATTTGTAAGTGCTTCCTGTTGAGGTTTAGTTTCTGTAAAATGAGCATCATGGCCTACCCAACCGGAGTATTTTCTACGAGTAAGTCAGTAAGCGTTACCTAGCATGTTTTCATATGGCCCGTGTATATTGTACCCTAAGACTAAGTGATGGGCCTCGGGGGAAACGTCTCCAGCAACCTTGTGTGCCTTTGGCAATGTGATCGTTACTAGTGCGTCTTTGTGGAGATGTCCTCGTGCTTCTGCGCACAACCTGAATCGGCGGTAAACGCAGTGGTGTCGTTTTGGAAAGCCGTCCATCATCCTGGTAAAAGGCAGGAATTCCCTTGCCTACTACGAGGGTGGACGGGGCGTGGCTCAGCGGGCGGAGCTTACAGGTGATTCATAAAGGGAGAACCAGCTACTCTGTGTCTGCAGGAGAGGAAGATAGAACCCGCGCGTCACAGTCAGATACAGATTACGCTCCAGTA
Organism: Pleurodeles waltl; assembly: GCF_031143425.1. Classification (NCBI taxonomy): domain Eukaryota; kingdom Metazoa; phylum Chordata; class Amphibia; order Caudata; family Salamandridae; genus Pleurodeles; species Pleurodeles waltl. The sequence goes on from NW_027150030.1 coordinate 105,752, forward strand.
CATCATCAATTCACCTCCAGGAAGGATTCTAGATTGTTTTCTGCTATGGAATCTATGAGCGCACAGCCTTGCTTTATCTTTCCCAGCCCAAAAGTTAGGGTGGCTTGTCCTTTCCAGAAGCTGAGCTTCAACTGGGGCACCTGCTACGTTTATATTTGTAAGTGCTTCCTGTTGAGGTTTAGTTTCTGTAAAATGAGCATCATGGCCTACCCAACGGAGTATTTTCTACGAGTAAGTCAGTAAGCGTTACCTAGCATGTTTTCATATGCCCCGTTTATATTGTACACTAAGACTACGTGATGGGCCTCGGGGGAAACGTCTCCAGCAACCTTGTGTGCCTTTGGCAATGTGATCGTTACTAGTGCGTCTTTGTGGAGATGTCCTCGTGCTTCTGCGCACAACCTGAATCGGCGGTAAACGCAGTGGTGTCGTTTTGGAAAGCTGTCCATCATCCTGGTAAAAGGCGGGAATTCCCTTGCCTACTACGAGGGTGGACGGGGCGTGGCTCAGCGGGCGGAGCTTTCAGGTGATTCATAAAGGGAGAACCTTCTACTCTGTGTCTGCAGGAGAGGAAGATAGAACCCACGCGTCACAGTCAGATACAGATTACGCTCCAGTACATCATCAATTCACCTCCAGGAAGGATTCTAGATTGTTTTCTGCTATGGAATCTATGAGCGCACAGCCTTGCTTTATCTTTCCCAGCCCAAGAGTTAGGATGGCTTGTCCTTTCCAGAAGCTGAGCTTCAACTGGGGCACCTGCTACGTTTATATTTGTAAGTGCTTCCTGTTGAGGTTTAGTTTCTGTAAAATGAGCATCATGGCCTACCCAACCGGAGTATTTTCTACGAGTAAGTCAGTAAGCGTTACCTAGCATGTTTTCATATGCCCCGTGTATATTGTACACTAAGACTACGTGATGGGCCACGGGGGAAACCTCACCAGCAACCTTGTGTGCCTTTGGCAATGTGATCGTTACTAGTGCGTCTTTGTGGAGATGTCCTCGTGCCTCTGCGCACAACCTGAATCGGCGGTAAACGCAGTGGTGTCGTTTTGGAAAGCTGTCCATCATCCTGGTAAAAGGCGGGAATTCCCTTGCCTACTACGAGGGTGGACGGGGCGTGGCTCAGCGGGCGGAGCTTTCAGGTGATTCATAAAGGGAGAACCTTCTACTCTGTGTCTGCAGGAGAGGAAGATAGAACCCGCGCGTCACAGTCAGATACAGATTACGCTCCAGTACATCATCAATTCACCTCCAGGAAGGATTCTAGATTGTTTTCTGCTATGGAATCTATGAGCGCACAGCCTTGCTTTATCTTTCCCAGCCCAAGAGTTAGGGTGGCTTGTCCTTTCCAGAAGCTGAGCTTCAACTGGGGCACCTGCTACGTTTATATTTGTAAGTGCTTCCTGTTGAGGTTTAGTTTCTGTAAAATGAGCATCATGGCCTACCCAACCGGAGTATTTTCTACGAGTAAGTCAGTAAGCGTTACCTAGCATGTTTTCATATGCCCCGTGTATATTGTACACTAAGACTACGTGATGGGCCACGGGGGAAACCTCACCAGCAACCTTGTGTGCCTTTGGCAATGTGATCGTTACTAGTGCGTCTTTGTGGAGATGTCCTCGTGCTTCTGCGCACCAACAACGCACGACCTGAATCGGCGGTAAACGCAGTGGTGTCGTTTTGGAAAGCTGTCCATCATCCTGGTAAAAGGCGGGAATTCCTTTGCCTACTACGAGGGTGGACAGGGCGTGGCTCAGCGGGCGGAGCTTACAGGTGATTCATAAAGGGAGAACCAGCTACTCTGTGTCTGCAGGAGAGGAAGATAGAACCCGCGCGTCACAGTCAGATACAGATTACGATCCAGTACATCATCAATTCACCTCCAAGAAGGATTCTAGATTGTTTTCTGCTATGGAATCTATGAGCGCACAGCCTTGCTTTATCTTTCCCAGCCCAAGAGTTAGGGTGGCTTGTCCTTTCCAGAAGCTGAGCTTCAACTGGGGCACCTGCTACGTTTATATTTGTAAGTGCTTCCTGTTGAGGTTTAGTTTCTATAAAATGAGCATCATGGCCTACCCAACCGGAGTATTTTCTACGAGTAAGTCAGTAAGCGTTACCTAGCATGTTTTCATATGCCCCATTTATATTGTACACTAAGACTAAGTGATGGGCCTCGGGGGAAACGTCTCCAGCAACCTTGTGTGCCTTTGGCAATGTGATCGTTACTAGTGCGTCTTTGTGGAGATGTCCTCGTGCTTCTGCGCACAACCTGAATCGGCGGTAAACGCAGTGGTGTCGTTTTGGAAAGCCGTCCATCATCCTGGTAAAAGGCGGGAATTCCCTTGCCTACTACGAGGGTGGACGGGGCGTGGCTCAGCGGGCGGAGCTTACAGGTGATTCATAAAGGGAGAACCTTCTACTCTGTGTCTGCAGGAGAGGAAGATAGAACCCGCGCGTCACAGTCAGATACAGATTACGCTCCAGTACATCATCAATTCACCTCCAGGAAGGATTCTAGATTGTTTTCTGCTATGGAATCTATGAGCGCACAGCCTTGCTTTATCTTTCCCAGCCCAAGAGTTAGGGTGGCTTGTCCTTTCCAGAAGCTGAGCTTCAACTGGGGCACCTGCTACGTTTATATTTGTAAGTGCTTCCTGTTGAGGTTTAGTTTCTGTAAAATGAGCATCATGGCCTACCCAACCGGAGTATTTTCTACGTGTAAGTCAGTAAGCGTTACCTAGCATGTTTTCATTTGCCCCGTTTATATTGAACACTAAGACTACGTGATGGGCCACGGGGGAAACCTCACCAGCAACCTTGTGTGCCTTTGGCAATGTGATCGTTACTAGTGCGTCTTTGTGGAGATGTCCTCGTGCTTCTGCGCACAACCTGAATCGGCGGTAAACGCAGTGGTGTCGTTTTGGAAAGCTGTCCATCATCCTGGTAAAAGGCGGGAATTCCCTTGCCTACTACGAGGGTGGACGTGGCGTGGCTCAGCGGGCGGAGCTTTCAGGTGATTCATAAAGGGAGAACCTTCTACTCTGTGTCTGCAGGAGAGGAAGATAGAACCCGCGCGTCACAGTCAGATACAGATTACGCTCCAGTACATCATCAATTCACCTCCAGGAAGGATTCTAGATTGTTTTCTGCTATGGAATCTATGAGCGCACAGCCTTGCTTTATCTTTGCCAAGCCCAAGTTAGGGTGGCTTGTCCTTTCCAGAAGCTGAGCTTCAACTGGTGCACCTGCTACGTTTATATTTGTAAGTGCTTCCTTTGAGGTTTAGTTTCTGTAAAATGAGCATCATGGCCTACCCAACCGGTGTATTTTCTACGAGTAAGTCAGTAAGCGTTACCTAGCATGTTTTCATATGCCCCGTTTATATTGTACACTAAGACTACGTGATGGGCCACGGGGGAAACCTCACCAGCAACCTTGTGTGCCTTTGGCAATGTGATCGTTACTAGTGCGTCTTTGTGGAGATGTCCTCGTGCTTCTGCGCACCAACAACGCACGACCTGAATCGGCGGTAAACGCAGTGGTGTCGTTTTGGAAAGCTGTCCATCATCCTGGTAAAAGGCGGGAATTCCCTTGCCTACTACGAGGGTGGACGGGGCGTGGCTCAGCGGGCGGAGCTTTCAGGTGATTCATAAAGGGAGAACCAGCTACTCTGTGTCTGCAGGAGAGGAAGATAGAACCCGCGCGTCACAGTCAGATACAGATTACGCTCCAGTACATCATCAATTCACCTCCAGGAAGGATTCTAGATTGTTTTCTGCTATGGAATCTATGAGCGCACAGCCTTGCTTTATCTTTCCCAGCCCAAGAGTTAGGGTGGCTTGTCCTTTCCAGAAGCTGAGCTTCAACTGGGGCACCTGCTACGTTTATATTTGTAAGTGCTTCCTGTTGAGGTTTAGTTTCTGTAAAATGAGCATCATGGCCTACCCAACCGGAGTATTTTCTACGAGTAAGTCAGTAAGCGTTACCTAGCATGTTTTCATATGGCCCGTGTATATTGTACCCTAAGACTAAGTGATGGGCCTCGGGGGAAACGTCTCCAGCAACCTTGTGTGCCTTTGGCAATGTGATCGTTACTAGTGCGTCTTTGTGGAGATGTCCTCGTGCTTCTGCGCACAACCTGAATCGGCGGTAAACGCAGTGGTGTCGTTTTGGAAAGCCGTCCATCATCCTGGTAAAAGGCAGGAATTCCCTTGCCTACTACGAGGGTGGACGGGGCGTGGCTCAGCGGGCGGAGCTTACAGGTGATTCATAAAGGGAGAACCAGCTACTCTGTGTCTGCAGGAGAGGAAGATAGAACCCGCGCGTCACAGTCAGATACAGATTACGCTCCAGTACATCATCAATTCACCTCCAGGAAGGATTCTAGATTGTTTTCTGCTATGGAATCTATGAGCGCACAGCCTTGCTTTATCTTTCCCAGCCCAAAAGTTAGGGTGGCTTGTCCTTTCCAGAAGCTGAGCTTCAACTGGGGCACCTGCTACGTTTATATTTGTAAGTGCTTCCTGTTGAGGTTTAGTTTCTGTAAAATGAGCATCATGGCCTACCCAACGGAGTATTTTCTACGAGTAAGTCAGTAAGCGTTACCTAGCATGTTTTCATATGCCCCGTTTATATTGTACACTAAGACTACGTGATGGGCCTCGGGGGAAACGTCTCCAGCAACCTTGTGTGCCTTTGGCAATGTGATCGTTACTAGTGCGTCTTTGTGGAGATGTCCTCGTGCTTCTGCGCACAACCTGAATCGGCGGTAAACGCAGTGGTGTCGTTTTGGAAAGCTGTCCATCATCCTGGTAAAAGGCGGGAATTCCCTTGCCTACTACGAGGGTGGACGGGGCGTGGCTCAGCGGGCGGAGCTTTCAGGTGATTCATAAAGGGAGAACCTTCTACTCTGTGTCTGCAGGAGAGGAAGATAGAACCCACGCGTCACAGTCAGATACAGATTACGCTCCAGTACATCATCAATTCACCTCCAGGAAGGATTCTAGATTGTTTTCTGCTATGGAATCTATGAGCGCACAGCCTTGCTTTATCTTTCCCAGCCCAAGAGTTAGGGTGGCTTGTCCTTTCCAGAAGCTGAGCTTCAACTGGGGCACCTGCTACGTTTATATTTGTAAGTGCTTCCTGTTGAGGTTTAGTTTCTATAAAATGAGCATCATGGCCTACCCAACCGGAGTATTTTCTACGAGTAAGTCAGTAAGCGTTACCTAGCATGTTTTCATATGCCCCATTTATATTGTACACTAAGACTAAGTGATGGGCCTCGGGGGAAACGTCTCCAGCAACCTTGTGTGCCTTTGGCAATGTGATCGTTACTAGTGCGTCTTTGTGGAGATGTCCTCGTGCTTCTGCGCACAACCTGAATCGGCGGTAAACGCAGTGGTGTCGTTTTGGAAAGCCGTCCATCATCCTGGTAAAAGGCGGGAATTCCCTTGCCTACTACGAGGGTGGACGGGGCGTGGCTCAGCGGGCGGAGCTTACAGGTGATTCATAAAGGGAGAACCTTCTACTCTGTGTCTGCAGGAGAGGAAGATAGAACCCGCGCGTCACAGTCAGATACAGATTACGCTCCAGTACATCATCAATTCACCTCCAGGAAGGATTCTAGATTGTTTTCTGCTATGGAATCTATGAGCGCACAGCCTTGCTTTATCTTTCCCAGCCCAAGAGTTAGGGTGGCTTGTCCTTTCCAGAAGCTGAGCTTCAACTGGGGCACCTGCTACGTTTATATTTGTAAGTGCTTCCTGTTGAGGTTTAGTTTCTGTAAAATGAGCATCATGGCCTACCCAACCGGAGTATTTTCTACGTGTAAGTCAGTAAGCGTTACCTAGCATGTTTTCATTTGCCCCGTTTATATTGTACACTAAGACTACGTGATGGGCCACGGGGGAAACCTCACCAGCAACCTTGTGTGCCTTTGGCAATGTGATCGTTACTAGTGCGTCTTTGTGGAGATGTCCTCGTGCTTCTGCGCACAACCTGAATCGGCGGTAAACGCAGTGGTGTCGTTTTGGAAAGCTGTCCATCATCCTGGTAAAAGGCGGGAATTCCCTTGCCTACTACGAGGGTGGACGTGGCGTGGCTCAGCGGGCGGAGCTTTCAGGTGATTCATAAAGGGAGAACCTTCTACTCTGTGTCTGCAGGAGAGGAAGATAGAACCCGCGCGTCACAGTCAGATACAGATTACGCTCCAGTACATCATCAATTCACCTCCAGGAAGGATTCTAGATTGTTTTCTGCTATGGAATCTATGAGCGCACAGCCTTGCTTTATCTTTGCCAAGCCCAAGTTAGGGTGGCTTGTCCTTTCCAGAAGCTGAGCTTCAACTGGTGCACCTGCTACGTTTATATTTGTAAGTGCTTCCTTTGAGGTTTAGTTTCTGTAAAATGAGCATCATGGCCTACCCAACCGGTGTATTTTCTACGAGTAAGTCAGTAAGCGTTACCTAGCATGTTTTCATATGCCCCGTTTATATTGTACACTAAGAATACGTGATGGGCCACGGGGGAAACCTCACCAGCAACCTTGTGTGCCTTTGGCAATGTGATCGTTACTAGTGCGTCTTTGTGGAGATGTCCTCGTGCTTCTGCGCACAACCTGAATCGGCGGTAAACGCAGTGGTGTCGTTTTGAAAAGCTGTCCATCATCCTGGTAAAAGGCGGGAATTCCCTTGCCTACTACGAGGGTGGACGGGGCGTGGCTCAGCGGGCGGAGCTTACAGGTGATTCATAAAGGGAGAACCTTCTACTCTGTGTCTGCAGGAGAGGAAGATAGAACCCGCGCGTCACAGTTAGATACAGATTACGCTCCAGTACATCATCAATTCACCTCCAGGAAGGATTCTAGATTGTTTTCTGCTATGGAATCTATGAGCGCACAGCCTTGCTTTATCTTTCCCAGCCCAAGAGTTAGGGTGGCTTGTCCTTTCCAGAAGCTGAGCTTCAACTGTGGCACCTGCTACGTTTATATTTGTAAGTGCTTCCTGTTGAGGTTTAGTTTCTGTAAAATGAGCATCATGGCCTACCCAACGGAGTATTTTCTACGAGTAAGTCAGTAAGCGTTACCTAGCATGTTTTCATATGCCCCGTTTATATTGTACACTAAGACTACGTGATGGGCCTCGGGGGAAACGTCTCCAGCAACCTTGTGTGCCTTTGGCAATGTGATCGTTACTAGTGCGTCTTTGTGGAGATGTCCTCGTGCTTCTGCGCACAACCTGAATCGGCGGTAAACGCAGTGGTGTCGTTTTGGAAAGCTGTCCATCATCCTGGTAAAAGGCGGGAATTCCCTTGCCTACTACGAGGGTGGACGGGGCGTGGCTCAGCGGGCGGAGCTTACAGGTGATTCATAAAGGGAGAACCTTCTACTCTGTGTCTGCAGGAGAGGAAGATAGAACCCGCGCGTCACAGTCAGATACAGATTACGCTCCAGTACATCATCAATTCACCTCCAGGAAGGATTCTAGATTGTTTTCTGCTATGGAATCTATGAGCGCACAGCCTTGCTTTATCTTTCCCAGCCCAAGAGTTAGGGTGGCTTGTCCTTTCCAGAAGCTGAGCTTCAACTGGGGCACCTGCTACGTTTATATTTGTAAGTGCTTCCTTTGAGGTTTAGTTTCTGTAAAATGAGCATCATGGCCTACCCAACCGGTGTATTTTCTACGAGTTAGTCAGTAAGCGTTACCTAGCATGTTTTCATATGCCCCGTTTATATTGTACACTAAGACTACGTGATGGGCCACGGGGGAAACCTCACCAGCAACCTTGTGTGCCTTTGGCAATGTGATCGTTACTAGTGCGTCTTTGTGGAGATGTCCTCGTGCTTCTGCGCACAACCTGAATCGGCGGTAAACGCAGTGGTGTCGTTTTGGAAAGCCGTCCATCATCCTGGTAAAAGGCAGGAATTCCCTTGCCTACTACGAGGGTGGACGGGGCGTGGCTCAGCGGGCGGAGCTTACAGGTGATTCATAAAGGGAGAACCAGCTACTCTGTGTCTGCAGGAGAGGAAGATAGAACCCGCGCGTCACAGTCAGATACAGATTACGCTCCAGTACATCATCAATTCACCTCCAGGAAGGATTCTAGATTGTTTTCTGCTATGGAATCTATGAGCGCACAGCCTTGCTTTATCTTTCCCAGCCCAAGAGTTAGGGTGGCTTGTCCTTTCCAGAAGCTGAGCTTCAACTGGGGCACCTGCTACGTTTATATTTGTAAGTGCTTCCTGTTGAGGTTTAGTTTCTGTAAAATTAGCATCATGGCCTACCCAACCGGAGTATTTTCTACGAGTAAGTCAGTAAGCGTTACCTAGCATGTTTTCATATGGCCCGTGTATATTGTACCCTAAGACTAAGTGATGGGCCTCGGGGGAAACGTCTCCAGCAACCTTGTGTGCCTTTGGCAATGTGATCGTTACTAGTGCGTCTTTGTGGAGATGTCCTCGTGCTTCTGCGCACAACCTGAATCGGCGGTAAACGCAGTGGTGTCGTTTTGGAAAGCCGTCCATCATCCTGGTAAAAGGCAGGAATTCCCTTGCCTACTACGAGGGTGGACGGGGCGTGGCTCAGCGGGCGGAGCTTACAGGTGATTCATAAAGGGAGAACCTTCTACTCTGTGTCTGCAGGAGAGGAAGATAGAACCCGCGCGTCACAGTCAGATACAGATTACGCTCCAGTACATCATCAATTCACCTCCAGGAAGGATTCTAGATTGTTTTCTGCTATGGAATCTATGAGCGCACAGCCTTGCTTTATCTTTCCCAGCCCAAGAGTTAGGGTGGCTTGTCCTTTCCAGAAGCTGAGCTTCAACTGGGGCACCTGCTACGTTTATATTTGTAAGTGCTTCCTTTGAGGTTTAGTTTCTGTAAAATGAGCATCATGGCCTACCCAACCGGAGTATTTTCTACGAGTAAGTCAGTAAGCGTTACCTAGCATGTTTTCATATGCCCCGTTTATATTGTACACTAAGACTACGTGATGGGCCACGGGGGAAACCTCACCAGCAACCTTGTGTGCCTTTGGCAATGTGATCGTTACTAGTGCGTCTTTGTGGAGATGTCCTCGTGCTTCTGCGCACAACCTGAATCGGCGGTAAACGCAGTGGTGTCGTTTTGGAAAGCCGTCCATCATCCTGGTAAAAGGCAGGAATTCCCTTGCCTACTACGAGGGTGGACGGGGCGTGGCTCAGCGGGCGGAGCTTACAGGTGATTCATAAAGGGAGAACCAGCTACTCTGTGTCTGCAGGAGAGGAAGATAGAACCCGCGCGTCACAGTCAGATACAGATTACGCTCCAGTACATCATCAATTCACCTCCAGGAAGGATTCTAGATTGTTTTCTGCTATGGAATCTATGAGCGCACAGCCTTGCTTTATCTTTCCCAGCCCAAGAGTTAGGGTGGCTTGTCCTTTCCAGAAGCTGAGCTTCAACTGGGGCACCTGCTACGTTTATATTTGTAAGTGCTTCCTGTTGAGGTTTAGTTTCTGTAAAATTAGCATCATGGCCTACCCAACCGGAGTATTTTCTACGAGTAAGTCAGTAAGCGTTACCTAGCATGTTTTCATATGGCCCGTGTATATTGTACCCTAAGACTAAGTGATGGGCCTCGGGGGAAACGTCTCCAGCAACCTTGTGTGCCTTTGGCAATGTGATCGTTACTAGTGCGTCTTTGTGGAGATGTCCTCGTGCTTCTGCGCACAACCTGAATCGGCGGTAAACGCAGTGGTGTCGTTTTGGAAAGCCGTCCATCATCCTGGTAAAAGGCAGGAATTCCCTTGCCTACTACGAGGGTGGACGGGGCGTGGCTCAGCGGGCGGAGCTTACAGGTGATTCATAAAGGGAGAACCTTCTACTCTGTGTCTGCAGGAGAGGAAGATAGAACCCGCGCGTCACAGTCAGATACAGATTACGCTCCAGTACATCATCAATTCACCTCCAGGAAGGATTCTAGATTGTTTTCTGCTATGGAATCTATGAGCGCACAGCCTTGCTTTATCTTTCCCAGCCCAAGAGTTAGGGTGGCTTGTCCTTTCCAGAAGCTGAGCTTCAACTGGGGCACCTGCTACGTTTATATTTGTAAGTGCTTCCTTTGAGGTTTAGTTTCTGTAAAATGAGCATCATGGCCTACCCAACCGGAGTATTTTCTACGAGTAAGTCAGTAAGCGTTACCTAGCATGTTTTCATATGCCCCGTTTATATTGTACACTAAGACTACGTGATGGGCCACGGGGGAAACCTCACCAGCAACCTTGTGTGCCTTTGGCAATGTGATCGTTACTAGTGCGTCTTTGTGGAGATGTCCTCGTGCTTCTGCGCACCAACAACGCACGACCTGAATCGGCGGTAAACGCAGTGGTGTCGTTTTGGAAAGCTGTCCATCATCCTGGTAAAAGGCGGGAATTCCCTTGCCTACTACGAGGGTGGACGGGGCGTGGCTCAGCGGGCGGAGCTTTCAGGTGATTCATAAAGGGAGAACCAGCTACTCTGTGTCTGCAGGAGAGGAAGATAGAACCCGCGCGTCACAGTCAGATACAGATTACGCTCCAGTACATCATCAATTCACCTCCAGGAAGGATTCTAGATTGTTTTCTGCTATGGAATCTATGAGCGCACAGCCTTGCTTTATCTTTCCCAGCCCAAGAGTTAGGGTGGCTTGTCCTTTCCAGAAGCTGAGCTTCAACTGGGGCACCTGCTACGTTTATATTTGTAAGTGCTTCCTGTTGAGGTTTAGTTTCTGTAAAATGAGCATCATGGCCTACCCAACCGGAGTATTTTCTACGAGTAAGTCAGTAAGCGTTACCTAGCATGTTTTCATATGGCCCGTGTATATTGTACCCTAAGACTAAGTGATGGGCCTCGGGGGAAACGTCTCCAGCAACCTTGTGTGCCTTTGGCAATGTGATCGTTACTAGTGCGTCTTTGTGGAGATGTCCTCGTGCTTCTGCGCACAACCTGAATCGGCGGTAAACGCAGTGGTGTCGTTTTGGAAAGCCGTCCATCATCCTGGTAAAAGGCAGGAATTCCCTTGCCTACTACGAGGGTGGACGGGGCGTGGCTCAGCGGGCGGAGCTTACAGGTGATTCATAAAGGGAGAACCAGCTACTCTGTGTCTGCAGGAGAGGAAGATAGAACCCGCGCGTCACAGTCAGATACAGATTACGCTCCAGTACATCATCAATTCACCTCCAGGAAGGATTCTAGATTGTTTTCTGCTATGGAATCTATGAGCGCACAGCCTTGCTTTATCTTTCCCAGCCCAAGAGTTAGGGTGGCTTGTCCTTTCCAGAAGCTGAGCTTCAACTGGGGCACCTGCTACGTTTATATTTGTAAGTGCTTCCTGTTGAGGTTTAGTTTCTGTAAAATGAGCATCATGGCCTACCCAACCGGAGTATTTTCTACGAGTAAGTCAGTAAGCGTTACCTAGCATGTTTTCATATGGCCCGTGTATATTGTACACTAAGACTACGTGATGGGCCACGGGGGAAACCTCACCAGCAACCTTGTGTGCCTTTGGCAATGTGATCGTTACTAGTGCGTCTTTGTGGAGATGTCCTCGTGCTTCTGCTCACAACCTGAATCGGCGGTAAACGCAGTGGTGTCGTTTTGGAAAGCTGTCCATCATCCTGGTAAAAGGCGGGAATTCCTTTGCCTACTACGAGGGTGGACGGGGCGTGGCTCAGCGGGCGGAGCTTACAGGTGATTCATAAAGGGAGAACCAGCTACTCTGTGTCTGCAGGAGAGGAAGATAGAACCCGCGCGTCACAGTCAGATACAGATTACGATCCAGTACATCATCAATTCACCTCCAAGAAGGATTCTAGATTGTTTTCTGCTATGGAATCTATGAGCGCACAGCCTTGCTTTATCTTTCCCAGCCCAAGAGTTAGGGTGGCTTGTCCTTTCCAGAAGCTGAGCTTCAACTGGGGCACCTGCTACGTTTATATTTGTAAGTGCTTCCTGTTGAGGTTTAGTTTCTATAAAATGAGCATCATGGCCTACCCAACCGGAGTATTTTCTACGAGTAAGTCAGTAAGCGTTACCTAGCATGTTTTCATATGCCCCATTTATATTGTACACTAAGACTAAGTGATGGGCCTCGGGGGAAACGTCTCCAGCAACCTTGTGTGCCTTTGGCAATGTGATCGTTACTAGTGCGTCTTTGTGGAGATGTCCTCGTGCTTCTGCGCACAACCTGAATCGGCGGTAAACGCAGTGGTGTCGTTTTGGAAAGCCGTCCATCATCCTGGTAAAAGGCGGGAATTCCCTTGCCTACTACGAGGGTGGACGGGGCGTGGCTCAGCGGGCGGAGCTTTCAGGTGATTCATAAAGGGAGAACCTTCTACTCTGTGTCTGCAGGAGAGGAAGATAGAACCCACGCGTCACAGTCAGATACAGATTACGCTCCAGTACATCATCAATTCACCTCCAGGAAGGATTCTAGATTGTTTTCTGCTATGGAATCTATGAGCGCACAGCCTTGCTTTATCTTTCCCAGCCCAAGAGTTAGGGTGGCTTGTCCTTTCCAGAAGCTGAGCTTCAACTGGGGCACCTGCTACGTTTATATTTGTAAGTGCTTCCTGTTGAGGTTTAGTTTCTGTAAAATGAGCATCATGGCCTACCCAACCGGAGTATTTTCTACGAGTAAGTCAGTAAGCGTTACCTAGCATGTTTTCATATGCCCCGTGTATATTGTACACTAAGACTACGTGATGGGCCACGGGGGAAACCTCACCAGCAACCTTGTGTGCCTTTGGCAATGTGATCGTTACTAGTGCGTCTTTGTGGAGATGTCCTCGTGCCTCTGCGCACAACCTGAATCGGCGGTAAACGCAGTGGTGTCGTTTTGGAAAGCTGTCCATCATCCTGGTAAAAGGCGGGAATTCCCTTGCCTACTACGAGGGTGGACGGGGCGTGGCTCAGCGGGCGGAGCTTTCAGGTGATTCATAAAGGGAGAACCTTCTACTCTGTGTCTGCAGGAGAGGAAGATAGAACCCGCGCGTCACAGTCAGATACAGATTACGCTCCAGTACATCATCAATTCACCTCCAGGAAGGATTCTAGATTGTTTTCTGCTATGGAATCTATGAGCGCACAGCCTTGCTTTATCTTTCCCAGCCCAAGAGTTAGGGTGGCTTGTCCTTTCCAGAAGCTGAGCTTCAACTGGGGCACCTGCTACGTTTATATTTGTAAGTGCTTCCTGTTGAGGTTTAGTTTCTGTAAAATGAGCATCATGGCCTACCCAACCGGAGTATTTTCTACGAGTAAGTCAGTAAGCGTTACCTAGCATGTTTTCATATGCCCCGTGTATATTGTACACTAAGACTACGTGATGGGCCACGGGGGAAACCTCACCAGCAACCTTGTGTGCCTTTGGCAATGTGATCGTTACTAGTGCGTCTTTGTGGAGATGTCCTCGTGCTTCTGCGCACCAACAACGCACGACCTGAATCGGCGGTAAACGCAGTGGTGTCGTTTTGGAAAGCTGTCCATCATCCTGGTAAAAGGCGGGAATTCCTTTGCCTACTACGAGGGTGGACGGGGCGTGGCTCAGCGGGCGGAGCTTACAGGTGATTCATAAAGGGAGAACCAGCTACTCTGTGTCTGCAGGAGAGGAAGATAGAACCCGCGCGTCACAGTCAGATACAGATTACGATCCAGTACATCATCAATTCACCTCCAAGAAGGATTCTAGATTGTTTTCTGCTATGGAATCTATGAGCGCACAGCCTTGCTTTATCTTTCCCAGCCCAAGAGTTAGGGTGGCTTGTCCTTTCCAGAAGCTGAGCTTCAACTGGGGCACCTGCTACGTTTATATTTGTAAGTGCTTCCTGTTGAGGTTTAGTTTCTATAAAATGAGCATCATGGCCTACCCAACCGGAGTATTTTCTACGAGTAAGTCAGTAAGCGTTACCTAGCATGTTTTCATATGCCCCATTTATATTGTACACTAAGACTAAGTGATGGGCCTCGGGGGAAACGTCTCCAGCAACCTTGTGTGCCTTTGGCAATGTGATCGTTACTAGTGCGTCTTTGTGGAGATGTCCTCGTGCTTCTGCGCACAACCTGAATCGGCGGTAAACGCAGTGGTGTCGTTTTGGAAAGCCGTCCATCATCCTGGTAAAAGGCGGGAATTCCCTTGCCTACTACGAGGGTGGACGGGGCGTGGCTCAGCGGGCGGAGCTTACAGGTGATTCATAAAGGGAGAACCTTCTACTCTGTGTCTGCAGGAGAGGAAGATAGAACCCGCGCGTCACAGTCAGATACAGATTACGCTCCAGTACATCATCAATTCACCTCCAGGAAGGATTCTAGATTGTTTTCTGCTATGGAATCTATGAGCGCACAGCCTTGCTTTATCTTTCCCAGCCCAAGAGTTAGGGTGGCTTGTCCTTTCCAGAAGCTGAGCTTCAACTGGGGCACCTGCTACGTTTATATTTGTAAGTGCTTCCTGTTGAGGTTTAGTTTCTGTAAAATGAGCATCATGGCCTACCCAACCGGAGTATTTTCTACGTGTAAGTCAGTAAGCGTTACCTAGCATGTTTTCATTTGCCCCGTTTATATTGTACACTAAGACTACGTGATGGGCCACGGGGGAAACCTCACCAGCAACCTTGTGTGCCTTTGGCAATGTGATCGTTACTAGTGCGTCTTTGTGGAGATGTCCTCGTGCTTCTGCGCACAACCTGAATCGGCGGTAAACGCAGTGGTGTCGTTTTGGAAAGCTGTCCATCATCCTGGTAAAAGGCGGGAATTCCCTTGCCTACTACGAGGGTGGACGGGGCGTGGCTCAGCGGGCGGAGCTTTCAGGTGATTCATAAAGGGAGAACCTTCTACTCTGTGTCTGCAGGAGAGGAAGATAGAACCCGCGCGTCACAGTCAGATACAGATTACGCTCCAGTACATCATCAATTCACCTCCAGGAAGGATTCTAGATTGTTTTCTGCTATGGAATCTATGAGCGCACAGCCTTGCTTTATCTTTGCCAAGCCCAAGTTAGGGTGGCTTGTCCTTTCCAGAAGCTGAGCTTCAACTGGTGCACCTGCTACGTTTATATTTGTAAGTGCTTCCTTTGAGGTTTAGTTTCTGTAAAATGAGCATCATGGCCTACCCAACCGGAGTATTTTCTACGAGTAAGTCAGTAAGCGTTACCTAGCATGTTTTCATATGCCCCGTTTATATTGTACACTAAGAATACGTGATGGGCCACGGGGGAAACCTCACCAGCAACCTTGTGTGCCTTTGGCAATGTGATCGTTACTAGTGCGTCTTTGTGGAGATGTCCTCGTGCTTCTGCGCACAACCTGAATCGGCGGTAAACGCAGTGGTGTCGTTTTGAAAAGCTGTCCATCATCCTGGTAAAAGGCGGGAATTCCCTTGCCTACTACGAGGGTGGACGGGGCGTGGCTCAGCGGGCGGAGCTTACAGGTGATTCATAAAGGGAAAACCTTCTACTCTGTGTCTGCAGGAGAGGAAGATAGAACCCGCGCGTCACAGTCAGATACAGATTACGCTCCAGTACATCATCAATTCACCTCCAGGAAGGATTCTAGATTGTTTTCTGCTATGGAATCTATGAGCGCACACCTTGCTTTATCTTTCCCAGCCCAAGAGTTAGGGTGGCTTGTCCTTTCCAGAAGCTGAGCTTCAACTGGGGCACCTGCTACGTTTATATTTGTAAGTGCTTCCTGTTGAGGTTTAGTTTCTGTAAAATGAGCATCATGGCCTACCCAACCGGAGTATTTTCTACGAGTAAGTCAGTAAGCGTTACCTAGCATGTTTTCATATGCCCCGTGTATATTGTACACTAAGACTACGTGATGGGCCACGGGGGAAACCTCACCAGCAACCTTGTGTGCCTTTGGCAATGTGATCGTTACTAGTGCGTCTTTGTGGAGATGTCCTCGTGCTTCTGCGCACCAACAACGCACGACCTGAATCGGCGGTAAACGCAGTGGTGTCGTTTTGGAAAGCTGTCCATCATCCTGGTAAAAGGCGGGAATTCCTTTGCCTACTACGAGGGTGGACGGGGCGTGGCTCAGCGGGCGGAGCTTACAGGTGATTCATAAAGGGAGAACCAGCTACTCTGTGTCTGCAGGAGAGGAAGATAGAACCCGCGCGTCACAGTCAGATACAGATTACGCTCCAGTACATCATCAGTTGACCTCCAGGAAGGATTCTAGATCTTTTTCTGCTATGGAATCTATGAGCGCACAGCCTTGCTTTATCTTTCCCAGCCCAAGAGTTAGGGTGGCTTGTCCTTTCCAGAAGCTGAGCTTCAACTGGGGCACCTGCTACGTTTATATTTGTAAGTGCTTCCTGTTGAGGTTTAGTTTCTGTAAAATGAGCATCATGGCCTACCCAACGGAGTATTTTCTACGAGTAAGTCAGTAAGCGTTACCTAGCATGTTTTCATATGCCCCGTTTATATTGTACACTAAGACTACGTGATGGGCCACGGGGGAAACGTCTCCAGCAACCTTGTGTGCCTTTGGCAATGTGATCGTTACTAGTGCGTCTTTGTGGAGATGTCCTCGTGCTTCTGCGCACAACCTGAATCGGCGGTAAACGCAGTGGTGTCGTTTTGGAAAGCTGTCCATCATCCTGGTAAAAGGCGGGAATTCCCTTGCCTACTACGAGGGTGGACGGGGCGTGGCTCAGCGGGCGAAGCTTTCAGGTGATTCATAAAGGGAGAACCTTCTACTCTGTGTCTGCAGGAGAGGAAGATAGAACCCGCGCGTCACAGTCAGATACAGATTACGCTCCAGTACATCATCAATTCACCTCCAGGAAGGATTCTAGATTGTTTTCTGCTATGGAATCTATGAGCGCACAGCCTTGCTTTATCTTTGCCAAGCCCAAGTTAGGGTGGCTTGTCCTTTCCAGAAGCTGAGCTTCAACTGGTGCACCTGCTACGTTTATATTTGTAAGTGCTTCCTTTGAGGTTTAGTTTCTGTAAAATGAGCATCATGGCCTACCCAACCGGTGTTTTTTCTACGAGTAAGTCAGTAAGCGTTACCTAGCATGTTTTCATATGCCCCGTTTATATTGTACACTAAGACTACGTGATGGGCCACGGGGGAAACCTCACCAGCAACCTTGTGTGCCTTTGGCAATGTGATCGTTACTAGTGCGTCTTTGTGGAGATGTCCTCGTGCTTCTGCGCACAACCTGAATCGGCGGTAAACGCAGTGGTGTCGTTTTGGAAAGCCGTCCATCATCCTGGTAAAAGGCGGGAATTCCCTTGCCTACTACGAGGGTGGACGGGGCGTGGCTCAGCGGGCGGAGCTTACAGGTGATTCATAAAGGGAGAACCTTCTACTCTGTGTCTGCAGGAGAGGAAGATAGAACCCGCGCGTCACAGTCAGATACAGATTACGCTCCAGTACATCATCAATTCACCTCCAGGAAGGATTCTAGATTGTTTTCTGCTATGGAATCTATGAGCGCACAGCCTTGCTTTATCTTTCCCAGCCCAAGAGTTAGGGTGGCTTGTCCTTTCCAGAAGCTGAGCTTCAACTGGGGCACCTGCTACGTTTATATTTGTAAGTGCTTCCTGTTGAGGTTTAGTTTCTGTAAAATGAGCATCATGGCCTACCCAACCGGAGTATTTTCTACGTGTAAGTCAGTAAGCGTTACCTAGCATGTTTTCATTTGCCCCGTTTATATTGTACACTAAGACTACGTGATGGGCCACGGGGGAAACCTCACCAGCAACCTTGTGTGCCTTTGGCAATGTGATCGTTACTAGTGCGTCTTTGTGGAGATGTCCTCGTGCTTCTGCGCACAACCTGAATCGGCGGTAAACGCAGTGGTGTCGTTTTGGAAAGCTGTCCATCATCCTGGTAAAAGGCGGGAATTCCCTTGCCTACTACGAGGGTGGACGGGGCGTGGCTCAGCGGGCGGAGCTTTCAGGTGATTCATAAAGGGAGAACCTTCTACTCTGTGTCTGCAGGAGAGGAAGATAGAACCCGCGCGTCACAGTCAGATACAGATTACGCTCCAGTACATCATCAATTCACCTCCAGGAAGGATTCTAGATTGTTTTCTGCTATGGAATCTATGAGCGCACAGCCTTGCTTTATCTTTGCCAAGCCCAAGTTAGGGTGGCTTGTCCTTTCCAGAAGCTGAGCTTCAACTGGTGCACCTGCTACGTTTATATTTGTAAGTGCTTCCTTTGAGGTTTAGTTTCTGTAAAATGAGCATCATGGCCTACCCAACCGGAGTATTTTCTACGAGTAAGTCAGTAAGCGTTACCTAGCATGTTTTCATATGCCCCGTTTATATTGTACACTAAGAATACGTGATGGGCCACGGGGGAAACCTCACCAGCAACCTTGTGTGCCTTTGGCAATGTGATCGTTACTAGTGCGTCTTTGTGGAGATGTCCTCGTGCTTCTGCGCACAACCTGAATCGGCGGTAAACGCAGTGGTGTCGTTTTGAAAAGCTGTCCATCATCCTGGTAAAAGGCGGGAATTCCCTTGCCTACTACGAGGGTGGACGGGGCGTGGCTCAGCGGGCGGAGCTTACAGGTGATTCATAAAGGGAAAACCTTCTACTCTGTGTCTGCAGGAGAGGAAGATAGAACCCGCGCGTCACAGTCAGATACAGATTACGCTCCAGTACATCATCAATTCACCTCCAGGAAGGATTCTAGATTGTTTTCTGCTATGGAATCTATGAGCGCACACCTTGCTTTATCTTTCCCAGCCCAAGAGTTAGGGTGGCTTGTCCTTTCCAGAAGCTGAGCTTCAACTGGGGCACCTGCTACGTTTATATTTGTAAGTGCTTCCTGTTGAGGTTTAGTTTCTGTAAAATGAGCATCATGGCCTACCCAACCGGAGTATTTTCTACGAGTAAGTCAGTAAGCGTTACCTAGCATGTTTTCATATGCCCCGTGTATATTGTACACTAAGACTACGTGATGGGCCACGGGGGAAACCTCACCAGCAACCTTGTGTGCCTTTGGCAATGTGATCGTTACTAGTGCGTCTTTGTGGAGATGTCCTCGTGCTTCTGCGCACCAACAACGCACGACCTGAATCGGCGGTAAACGCAGTGGTGTCGTTTTGGAAAGCTGTCCATCATCCTGGTAAAAGGCGGGAATTCCTTTGCCTACTACGAGGGTGGACGGGGCGTGGCTCAGCGGGCGGAGCTTACAGGTGATTCATAAAGGGAGAACCAGCTACTCTGTGTCTGCAGGAGAGGAAGATAGAACCCGCGCGTCACAGTCAGATACAGATTACGCTCCAGTACATCATCAGTTGACCTCCAGGAAGGATTCTAGATCTTTTTCTGCTATGGAATCTATGAGCGCACAGCCTTGCTTTATCTTTCCCAGCCCAAGAGTTAGGGTGGCTTGTCCTTTCCAGAAGCTGAGCTTCAACTGGGGCACCTGCTACGTTTATATTTGTAAGTGCTTCCTGTTGAGGTTTAGTTTCTGTAAAATGAGCATCATGGCCTACCCAACGGAGTATTTTCTACGAGTAAGTCAGTAAGCGTTACCTAGCATGTTTTCATATGCCCCGTTTATATTGTACACTAAGACTACGTGATGGGCCACGGGGGAAACGTCTCCAGCAACCTTGTGTGCCTTTGGCAATGTGATCGTTACTAGTGCGTCTTTGTGGAGATGTCCTCGTGCTTCTGCGCACAACCTGAATCGGCGGTAAACGCAGTGGTGTCGTTTTGGAAAGCTGTCCATCATCCTGGTAAAAGGCGGGAATTCCCTTGCCTACTACGAGGGTGGACGGGGCGTGGCTCAGCGGGCGAAGCTTTCAGGTGATTCATAAAGGGAGAACCTTCTACTCTGTGTCTGCAGGAGAGGAAGATAGAACCCGCGCGTCACAGTCAGATACAGATTACGCTCCAGTACATCATCAATTCACCTCCAGGAAGGATTCTAGATTGTTTTCTGCTATGGAATCTATGAGCGCACAGCCTTGCTTTATCTTTGCCAAGCCCAAGTTAGGGTGGCTTGTCCTTTCCAGAAGCTGAGCTTCAACTGGTGCACCTGCTACGTTTATATTTGTAAGTGCTTCCTTTGAGGTTTAGTTTCTGTAAAATGAGCATCATGGCCTACCCAACCGGTGTTTTTTCTACGAGTAAGTCAGTAAGCGTTACCTAGCATGTTTTCATATGCCCCGTTTATATTGTACACTAAGACTACGTGATGGGCCACGGGGGAAACCTCACCAGCAACCTTGTGTGCCTTTGGCAATGTGATCGTTACTAGTGCGTCTTTGTGGAGATGTCCTCGTGCTTCTGCGCACAACCTGAATCGGCGGTAAACGCAGTGGTGTCGTTTTGGAAAGCTGTCCATCATCCTGGTAAAAGGCGGGAATTCCCTTGCCTACTACGAGGGTGGACGGGGCGTGGCTCAGGCGGCGGAGCTTACAGGTGATTCATAAAGGGAGAACCTTCTACTCTGTGTCTGCAGGAGAGGAAGATAGAACCCGCGCGTCACAGTCAGATACAGATTACGCTCCAGTACATCATCAATTCACCTCCAGGAAGGATTCTAGATTGTTTTCTGCTATGGAATCTATGAGCGCACAGCCTTGCTTTATCTTTCCCAGCCCAAGAGTTAGGGTGGCTTGTCCTTTCCAGAAGCTGAGCTTCAACTGGGGCACCTGCTACGTTTATATTTGTAAGTGCTTCCTGTTGAGGTTTAGTTTCTGTAAAATGAGCATCATGGCCTACCCAACGGAGTATTTTCTACGAGTAAGTCAGTAAGCGTTACCTAGCATGTTTTCATATGCCCCGTTTATATTGTACACTAAGACTACGTGATGGGCCTCGGGGGAAACGTCTCCAGCAACCTTGTGTGCCTTTGGCAATGTGATCGTTACTAGTGCGTCTTTGTGGAGATGTCCTCGTCCTTCTGCGCACAACCTGAATCGGCGGTAAACGCAGTGGTGTCGTTTTGGAAAGCTGTCCATCATCCTGGTAAAAGGCGGGAATTCCCTTGCCTACTACGAGGGTGGACGGGGCGTGGCTCAGCGGGCGGAGCTTTCAGGTGATTCATAAAGGGAGAACCTTCTACTCTGTGTCTGCAGGAGAGGAAGATAGAACCCGCGCGTCACAGTCAGATACAGATTACGCTCCAGTACATCATCAATTCACCTCCAGGAAGGATTCTAGATTGTTTTCTGCTATGGAATCTATGAGCGCACAGCCTTGCTTTATCTTTCCCAGCCCAAGAGTTAGGGTGGCTTGTCCTTTCCAGAAGCTGAGCTTCAACTGGGGCACCTGCTACGTTTATATTTGTAAGTGCTTCCTTTGAGGTTTAGTTTCTGTAAAATGAGCATCATGGCCTACCCAACCGGTGTATTTTCTACGAGTAAGTCAGTAAGCGTTACCTAGCATGTTTTCATATGCCCCGTTTATATTGTACACTAAGACTACGTGATGGGCCACGGGGGAAACCTCACCAGCAACCTTGTGTGCCTTTGGCAATGTGATCGTTACTAGTGCGTCTTTGTGGAGATGTCCTCGTGCTTCTGCGCACCAACAACGCACGACCTGAATCGGCGGTAAACGCAGTGGTGTCGTTTTGGAAAGCTGTCCATCATCCTGGTAAAAGGCGGGAATTCCTTTGCCTACTACGAGGGTGGACGGGGCGTGGCTCAGCGGGCGGAGCTTACAGGTGATTCATAAAGGGAGAACCAGCTACTCTGTGTCTGCAGGAGAGGAAGATAGAACCCGCGCGTCACAGTCAGATACAGATTACGCTCCAGTACATCATCAGTTGACCTCCAGGAAGGATTCTAGATCTTTTTCTGCTATGGAATCTATGAGCGCACAGCCTTGCTTTATCTTTGCCAAGCCCAAGTTAGGGTGGCTTGTCCTTTCCAGAAGCTGAGCTTCAACTGGGGCACCTGCTACGTTTATATTTGTAAGTGCTTCCTTTGAGGTTTAGTTTCTGTAAAATGAGCATCATGGCCTACCCAACCGGAGTATTTTCTACGAGTAAGTCAGTAAGCGTTACCTAGCATGTTTTCATATGCCCCGTGTATATTGTACACTAAGACTACGTGATGGGCCACGGGGGAAACCTCACCAGCAACCTTGTGTGCCTTTGGCAATGTGATCGTTACTAGTGCGTCTTTGTGGAGATGTCCTCGTGCTTCTGCGCACCAACAACGCACGACCTGAATCGGCGGTAAACGCAGTGGTGTCGTTTTGGAAAGCTGTCCATCATCCTGGTAAAAGGCGGGAATTCCTTTGCCTACTACGAGGGTGGACGGGGCGTGGCTCAGCGGGCGGAGCTTACAGGTGATTCATAAAGGGAGAACCAGCTACTCTGTGTCTGCAGGAGAGGAAGATAGAACCCGCGCGTCACAGTCAGATACAGATTACGCTCCAGTACATCATCAGTTGACCTCCAGGAAGGATTCTAGATCTTTTTCTGCTATGGAATCTATGAGCGCACAGCCTTGCTTTATCTTTCCCAGCCCAAGAGTTAGGGTGGCTTGTCCTTTCCAGAAGCTGAGCTTCAACTGGGGCACCTGCTACGTTTATATTTGTAAGTGCTTCCTGTTGAGGTTTAGTTTCTGTAAAATGAGCATCATGGCCTACCCAACCGGAGTATTTTCTACGAGTAAGTCAGTAAGCGTTACCTAGCATGTTTTCATATGGCCCGTGTATATTGTACCCTAAGACTAAGTGATGGGCCTCGGGGGAAACGTCTCCAGCAACCTTGTGTGCCTTTGGCAATGTGATCGTTACTAGTGCGTCTTTGTGGAGATGTCCTCGTGCTTCTGCGCACAACCTGAATCGGCGGTAAACGCAGTGGTGTCGTTTTGGAAAGCCGTCCATCATCCTGGTAAAAGGCAGGAATTCCCTTGCCTACTACGAGGGTGGACGGGGCGTGGCTCAGCGGGCGGAGCTTACAGGTGATTCATAAAGGGAGAACCAGCTACTCTGTGTCTGCAGGAGAGGAAGATAGAACCCGCGCGTCACAGTCAGATACAGATTACGCTCCAGTACATCATCAATTCACCTCCAGGAAGGATTCTAGATTGTTTTCTGCTATGGAATCTATGAGCGCACAGCCTTGCTTTATCTTTCCCAGCCCAAGAGTTAGGGTGGCTTGTCCTTTCCAGAAGCTGAGCTTCAACTGGGGCACCTGCTACGTTTATATTTGTAAGTGCTTCCTGTTGAGGTTTAGTTTCTGTAAAATGAGCATCATGGCCTACCCAACCGGAGTATTTTCTACGAGTAAGTCAGTAAGCGTTACCTAGCATGTTTTCATATGGCCCGTGTATATTGTACACTAAGACTACGTGATGGGCCACGGGGGAAACCTCACCAGCAACCTTGTGTGCCTTTGGCAATGTGATCGTTACTAGTGCGTCTTTGTGGAGATGTCCTCGTGCTTCTGCTCACAACCTGAATCGGCGGTAAACGCAGTGGTGTCGTTTTGGAAAGCTGTCCATCATCCTGGTAAAAGGCGGGAATTCCTTTGCCTACTACGAGGGTGGACGGGGCGTGGCTCAGCGGGCGGAGCTTACAGGTGATTCATAAAGGGAGAACCAGCTACTCTGTGTCTGCAGGAGAGGAAGATAGAACCCGCGCGTCACAGTCAGATACAGATTACGATCCAGTACATCATCAATTCACCTCCAGGAAGGATTCTAGATTGTTTTCTGCTATGGAATCTATGAGCGCACAGCCTTGCTTTATCTTTCCCAGCCCAAGAGTTAGGGTGGCTTGTCCTTTCCAGAAGCTGAGCTTCAACTGGGGCACCTGCTACGTTTATATTTGTAAGTGCTTCCTGTTGAGGTTTAGTTTCTGTAAAATTAGCATCATGGCCTACCCAACCGGAGTATTTTCTACGAGTAAGTCAGTAAGCGTTACCTAGCATGTTTTCATATGCCCCGTGTATATTGTACACTAAGACTACGTGACGGGCCACGGGGGAAACCTCACCAGCAACCTTGTGTGCCTTTGGCAATGTGATCGTTACTAGTGCGTCTTTGTGGAGATGTCCTCGTGCTTCTGCGCACCAACAACGCACGACCTGAATCGGCGGTAAACGCAGTGGTGTCGTTTTGGAAAGCTGTCCATCATCCTGGTAAAAGGCGGGAATTCCTTTGCCTACTACGAGGGTGGACGGGGCGTGGCTCAGCGGGCGGAGCTTACAGGTGATTCATAAAGGGAGAACCAGCTACTCTGTGTCTGCAGGAGAGGAAGATAGAACCCGCGCGTCACAGTCAGATACAGATTACGATCCAGTACATCATCAATTCACCTCCAAGAAGGATTCTAGATTGTTTTCTGCTATGGAATCTATGAGCGCACAGCCTTGCTTTATCTTTCCCAGCCCAAGAGTTAGGGTGGCTTGTCCTTTCCAGAAGCTGAGCTTCAACTGGGGCACCTGCTACGTTTATATTTGTAAGTGCTTCCTGTTGAGGTTTAGTTTCTATAAAATGAGCATCATGGCCTACCCAACCGGAGTATTTTCTACGAGTAAGTCAGTAAGCGTTACCTAGCATGTTTTCATATGCCCCATTTATATTGTACACTAAGACTAAGTGATGGGCCTCGGGGGAAACGTCTCCAGCAACCTTGTGTGCCTTTGGCAATGTGATCGTTACTAGTGCGTCTTTGTGGAGATGTCCTCGTGCTTCTGCGCACAACCTGAATCGGCGGTAAACGCAGTGGTGTCGTTTTGGAAAGCCGTCCATCATCCTGGTAAAAGGCGGGAATTCCCTTGCCTACTACGAGGGTGGACGGGGCGTGGCTCAGCGGGCGGAGCTTTCAGGTGATTCATAAAGGGAGAACCTTCTACTCTGTGTCTGCAGGAGAGGAAGATAGAACCCACGCGTCACAGTCAGATACAGATTACGCTCCAGTACATCATCAATTCACCTCCAGGAAGGATTCTAGATTGTTTTCTGCTATGGAATCTATGAGCGCACAGCCTTGCTTTATCTTTCCCAGCCCAAGAGTTAGGGTGGCTTGTCCTTTCCAGAAGCTGAGCTTCAACTGGGGCACCTGCTACGTTTATATTTGTAAGTGCTTCCTGTTGAGGTTTAGTTTCTGTAAAATGAGCATCATGGCCTACCCAACCGGAGTATTTTCTACGAGTAAGTCAGTAAGCGTTACCTAGCATGTTTTCATATGCCCCGTGTATATTGTACACTAAGACTACGTGATGGGCCACGGGGGAAACCTCACCAGCAACCTTGTGTGCCTTTGGCAATGTGATCGTTACTAGTGCGTCTTTGTGGAGATGTCCTCGTGCCTCTGCGCACAACCTGAATCGGCGGTAAACGCAGTGGTGTCGTTTTGGAAAGCTGTCCATCATCCTGGTAAAAGGCGGGAATTCCCTTGCCTACTACGAGGGTGGACGGGGCGTGGCTCAGCGGGCGGAGCTTTCAGGTGATTCATAAAGGGAGAACCTTCTACTCTGTGTCTGCAGGAGAGGAAGATAGAACCCGCGCGTCACAGTCAGATACAGATTACGCTCCAGTACATCATCAATTCACCTCCAGGAAGGATTCTAGATTGTTTTCTGCTATGGAATCTATGAGCGCACAGCCTTGCTTTATCTTTCCCAGCCCAAGAGTTAGGGTGGCTTGTCCTTTCCAGAAGCTGAGCTTCAACTGGGGCACCTGCTACGTTTATATTTGTAAGTGCTTCCTGTTGAGGTTTAGTTTCTGTAAAATGAGCATCATGGCCTACCCAACCGGAGTATTTTCTACGAGTAAGTCAGTAAGCGTTACCTAGCATGTTTTCATATGCCCCGTGTATATTGTACACTAAGACTACGTGATGGGCCACGGGGGAAACCTCACCAGCAACCTTGTGTGCCTTTGGCAATGTGATCGTTACTAGTGCGTCTTTGTGGAGATGTCCTCGTGCTTCTGCGCACCAACAACGCACGACCTGAATCGGCGGTAAACGCAGTGGTGTCGTTTTGGAAAGCTGTCCATCATCCTGGTAAAAGGCGGGAATTCCTTTGCCTACTACGAGGGTGGACGGGGCGTGGCTCAGCGGGCGGAGCTTACAGGTGATTCATAAAGGGAGAACCAGCTACTCTGTGTCTGCAGGAGAGGAAGATAGAACCCGCGCGTCACAGTCAGATACAGATTACGATCCAGTACATCATCAATTCACCTCCAAGAAGGATTCTAGATTGTTTTCTGCTATGGAATCTATGAGCGCACAGCCTTGCTTTATCTTTCCCAGCCCAAGAGTTAGGGTGGCTTGTCCTTTCCAGAAGCTGAGCTTCAACTGGGGCACCTGCTACGTTTATATTTGTAAGTGCTTCCTGTTGAGGTTTAGTTTCTATAAAATGAGCATCATGGCCTACCCAACCGGAGTATTTTCTACGAGTAAGTCAGTAAGCGTTACCTAGCATGTTTTCATATGCCCCATTTATATTGTACACTAAGACTAAGTGATGGGCCTCGGGGGAAACGTCTCCAGCAACCTTGTGTGCCTTTGGCAATGTGATCGTTACTAGTGCGTCTTTGTGGAGATGTCCTCGTGCTTCTGCGCACAACCTGAATCGGCGGTAAACGCAGTGGTGTCGTTTTGGAAAGCCGTCCATCATCCTGGTAAAAGGCGGGAATTCCCTTGCCTACTACGAGGGTGGACGGGGCGTGGCTCAGCGGGCGGAGCTTACAGGTGATTCATAAAGGGAGAACCTTCTACTCTGTGTCTGCAGGAGAGGAAGATAGAACCCGCGCGTCACAGTCAGATACAGATTACGCTCCAGTACATCATCAATTCACCTCCAGGAAGGATTCTAGATTGTTTTCTGCTATGGAATCTATGAGCGCACAGCCTTGCTTTATCTTTCCCAGCCCAAGAGTTAGGGTGGCTTGTCCTTTCCAGAAGCTGAGCTTCAACTGGGGCACCTGCTACGTTTATATTTGTAAGTGCTTCCTGTTGAGGTTTAGTTTCTGTAAAATGAGCATCATGGCCTACCCAACCGGAGTATTTTCTACGTGTAAGTCAGTAAGCGTTACCTAGCATGTTTTCATTTGCCCCGTTTATATTGTACACTAAGACTACGTGATGGGCCACGGGGGAAACCTCACCAGCAACCTTGTGTGCCTTTGGCAATGTGATCGTTACTAGTGCGTCTTTGTGGAGATGTCCTCGTGCTTCTGCGCACAACCTGAATCGGCGGTAAACGCAGTGGTGTCGTTTTGGAAAGCTGTCCATCATCCTGGTAAAAGGCGGGAATTCCCTTGCCTACTACGAGGGTGGACGGGGCGTGGCTCAGCGGGCGGAGCTTTCAGGTGATTCATAAAGGGAGAACCTTCTACTCTGTGTCTGCAGGAGAGGAAGATAGAACCCGCGCGTCACAGTCAGATACAGATTACGCTCCAGTACATCATCAATTCACCTCCAGGAAGGATTCTAGATTGTTTTCTGCTATGGAATCTATGAGCGCACAGCCTTGCTTTATCTTTGCCAAGCCCAAGTTAGGGTGGCTTGTCCTTTCCAGAAGCTGAGCTTCAACTGGTGCACCTGCTACGTTTATATTTGTAAGTGCTTCCTTTGAGGTTTAGTTTCTGTAAAATGAGCATCATGGCCTACCCAACCGGAGTATTTTCTACGAGTAAGTCAGTAAGCGTTACCTAGCATGTTTTCATATGCCCCGTTTATATTGTACACTAAGAATACGTGATGGGCCACGGGGGAAACCTCACCAGCAACCTTGTGTGCCTTTGGCAATGTGATCGTTACTAGTGCGTCTTTGTGGAGATGTCCTCGTGCTTCTGCGCACAACCTGAATCGGCGGTAAACGCAGTGGTGTCGTTTTGAAAAGCTGTCCATCATCCTGGTAAAAGGCGGGAATTCCCTTGCCTACTACGAGGGTGGACGGGGCGTGGCTCAGCGGGCGGAGCTTACAGGTGATTCATAAAGGGAAAACCTTCTACTCTGTGTCTGCAGGAGAGGAAGATAGAACCCGCGCGTCACAGTCAGATACAGATTACGCTCCAGTACATCATCAATTCACCTCCAGGAAGGATTCTAGATTGTTTTCTGCTATGGAATCTATGAGCGCACACCTTGCTTTATCTTTCCCAGCCCAAGAGTTAGGGTGGCTTGTCCTTTCCAGAAGCTGAGCTTCAACTGGGGCACCTGCTACGTTTATATTTGTAAGTGCTTCCTGTTGAGGTTTAGTTTCTGTAAAATGAGCATCATGGCCTACCCAACCGGAGTATTTTCTACGAGTAAGTCAGTAAGCGTTACCTAGCATGTTTTCATATGCCCCGTGTATATTGTACACTAAGACTACGTGATGGGCCACGGGGGAAACCTCACCAGCAACCTTGTGTGCCTTTGGCAATGTGATCGTTACTAGTGCGTCTTTGTGGAGATGTCCTCGTGCTTCTGCGCACCAACAACGCACGACCTGAATCGGCGGTAAACGCAGTGGTGTCGTTTTGGAAAGCTGTCCATCATCCTGGTAAAAGGCGGGAATTCCTTTGCCTACTACGAGGGTGGACGGGGCGTGGCTCAGCGGGCGGAGCTTACAGGTGATTCATAAAGGGAGAACCAGCTACTCTGTGTCTGCAGGAGAGGAAGATAGAACCCGCGCGTCACAGTCAGATACAGATTACGCTCCAGTACATCATCAGTTGACCTCCAGGAAGGATTCTAGATCTTTTTCTGCTATGGAATCTATGAGCGCACAGCCTTGCTTTATCTTTCCCAGCCCAAGAGTTAGGGTGGCTTGTCCTTTCCAGAAGCTGAGCTTCAACTGGGGCACCTGCTACGTTTATATTTGTAAGTGCTTCCTGTTGAGGTTTAGTTTCTGTAAAATGAGCATCATGGCCTACCCAACGGAGTATTTTCTACGAGTAAGTCAGTAAGCGTTACCTAGCATGTTTTCATATGCCCCGTTTATATTGTACACTAAGACTACGTGATGGGCCACGGGGGAAACGTCTCCAGCAACCTTGTGTGCCTTTGGCAATGTGATCGTTACTAGTGCGTCTTTGTGGAGATGTCCTCGTGCTTCTGCGCACAACCTGAATCGGCGGTAAACGCAGTGGTGTCGTTTTGGAAAGCTGTCCATCATCCTGGTAAAAGGCGGGAATTCCCTTGCCTACTACGAGGGTGGACGGGGCGTGGCTCAGCGGGCGAAGCTTTCAGGTGATTCATAAAGGGAGAACCTTCTACTCTGTGTCTGCAGGAGAGGAAGATAGAACCCGCGCGTCACAGTCAGATACAGATTACGCTCCAGTACATCATCAATTCACCTCCAGGAAGGATTCTAGATTGTTTTCTGCTATGGAATCTATGAGCGCACAGCCTTGCTTTATCTTTGCCAAGCCCAAGTTAGGGTGGCTTGTCCTTTCCAGAAGCTGAGCTTCAACTGGTGCACCTGCTACGTTTATATTTGTAAGTGCTTCCTTTGAGGTTTAGTTTCTGTAAAATGAGCATCATGGCCTACCCAACCGGTGTTTTTTCTACGAGTAAGTCAGTAAGCGTTACCTAGCATGTTTTCATATGCCCCGTTTATATTGTACACTAAGACTACGTGATGGGCCACGGGGGAAACCTCACCAGCAACCTTGTGTGCCTTTGGCAATGTGATCGTTACTAGTGCGTCTTTGTGGAGATGTCCTCGTGCTTCTGCGCACAACCTGAATCGGCGGTAAACGCAGTGGTGTCGTTTTGGAAAGCTGTCCATCATCCTGGTAAAAGGCGGGAATTCCCTTGCCTACTACGAGGGTGGACGGGGCGTGGCTCAGGCGGCGGAGCTTACAGGTGATTCATAAAGGGAGAACCTTCTACTCTGTGTCTGCAGGAGAGGAAGATAGAACCCGCGCGTCACAGTCAGATACAGATTACGCTCCAGTACATCATCAATTCACCTCCAGGAAGGATTCTAGATTGTTTTCTGCTATGGAATCTATGAGCGCACAGCCTTGCTTTATCTTTCCCAGCCCAAGAGTTAGGGTGGCTTGTCCTTTCCAGAAGCTGAGCTTCAACTGGGGCACCTGCTACGTTTATATTTGTAAGTGCTTCCTGTTGAGGTTTAGTTTCTGTAAAATGAGCATCATGGCCTACCCAACGGAGTATTTTCTACGAGTAAGTCAGTAAGCGTTACCTAGCATGTTTTCATATGCCCCGTTTATATTGTACACTAAGACTACGTGATGGGCCTCGGGGGAAACGTCTCCAGCAACCTTGTGTGCCTTTGGCAATGTGATCGTTACTAGTGCGTCTTTGTGGAGATGTCCTCGTCCTTCTGCGCACAACCTGAATCGGCGGTAAACGCAGTGGTGTCGTTTTGGAAAGCTGTCCATCATCCTGGTAAAAGGCGGGAATTCCCTTGCCTACTACGAGGGTGGACGGGGCGTGGCTCAGCGGGCGGAGCTTTCAGGTGATTCATAAAGGGAGAACCTTCTACTCTGTGTCTGCAGGAGAGGAAGATAGAACCCGCGCGTCACAGTCAGATACAGATTACGCTCCAGTACATCATCAATTCACCTCCAGGAAGGATTCTAGATTGTTTTCTGCTATGGAATCTATGAGCGCACAGCCTTGCTTTATCTTTCCCAGCCCAAGAGTTAGGGTGGCTTGTCCTTTCCAGAAGCTGAGCTTCAACTGGGGCACCTGCTACGTTTATATTTGTAAGTGCTTCCTTTGAGGTTTAGTTTCTGTAAAATGAGCATCATGGCCTACCCAACCGGTGTATTTTCTACGAGTAAGTCAGTAAGCGTTACCTAGCATGTTTTCATATGCCCCGTTTATATTGTACACTAAGACTACGTGATGGGCCACGGGGGAAACCTCACCAGCAACCTTGTGTGCCTTTGGCAATGTGATCGTTACTAGTGCGTCTTTGTGGAGATGTCCTCGTGCTTCTGCGCACCAACAACGCACGACCTGAATCGGCGGTAAACGCAGTGGTGTCGTTTTGGAAAGCTGTCCATCATCCTGGTAAAAGGCGGGAATTCCTTTGCCTACTACGAGGGTGGACGGGGCGTGGCTCAGCGGGCGGAGCTTACAGGTGATTCATAAAGGGAGAACCAGCTACTCTGTGTCTGCAGGAGAGGAAGATAGAACCCGCGCGTCACAGTCAGATACAGATTACGCTCCAGTACATCATCAGTTGACCTCCAGGAAGGATTCTAGATCTTTTTCTGCTATGGAATCTATGAGCGCACAGCCTTGCTTTATCTTTGCCAAGCCCAAGTTAGGGTGGCTTGTCCTTTCCAGAAGCTGAGCTTCAACTGGGGCACCTGCTACGTTTATATTTGTAAGTGCTTCCTTTGAGGTTTAGTTTCTGTAAAATGAGCATCATGGCCTACCCAACCGGAGTATTTTCTACGAGTAAGTCAGTAAGCGTTACCTAGCATGTTTTCATATGCCCCGTTTATATTGTACACTAAGACTACGTGATGGGCCACGGGGGAAACCTCACCAGCAACCTTGTGTGCCTTTGGCAATGTGATCGTTACTAGTGCGTCTTTGTGGAGATGTCCTCGTGCTTCTGCGCACCAACAACGCACGACCTGAATCGGCGGTAAACGCAGTGGTGTCGTTTTGGAAAGCTGTCCATCATCCTGGTAAAAGGCGGGAATTCCTTTGCCTACTACGAGGGTGGACGGGGCGTGGCTCAGCGGGCGGAGCTTAAAGGTGATTCATAAAGGGAGAACCAGCTACTCTGTGTCTGCAGGAGAGGAAGATAGAACCCGCGCGTCACAGTCAGATACAGATTACGCTCCAGTACATCATCAATTCACCTCCAGGAAGGATTCTAGATTGTTTTCTGCTATGGAATCTATGAGCGCACAGCCTTGCTTTATCTTTCCCAGCCCAAGAGTTAGGGTGGCTTGTCCTTTCCAGAAGCTGAGCTTCAACTGGGGCACCTGCTACGTTTATATTTGTAAGTGCTTCCTGTTGAGGTTTAGTTTCTGTAAAATGAGCATCATGGCCTACCCAACCGGAGTATTTTCTACGAGTAAGTCAGTAAGCGTTACCTAGCATGTTTTCATATGCCCCGTGTATATTGTACACTAAGACTACGTGATGGGCCACGGGGGAAACCTCACCAGCAACCTTGTGTGCCTTTGGCAATGTGATCGTTACTAGTGCGTCTTTGTGGAGATGTCCTCGTGCTTCTGCGCACAACCTGAATCGGCGGTAAACGCAGTGGTGTCGTTTTGGAAAGCCGTCCATCATCCTGGTAAAAGGCGGGAATTCCCTTGCCTACTACGAGGGTGGACGGGGCGTGGCTCAGCGGGCGGAGCTTACAGGTGATTCATAAAGGGAGAACCTTCTACTCTGTGTCTGCAGGAGAGGAAGATAGAACCCGCGCGTCACAGTCAGATACAGATTACGCTCCAGTACATCATCAATTCACCTCCAGGAAGGATTCTAGATTGTTTTCTGCTATGGAATCTATGAGCGCACAGCCTTGCTTTATCTTTCCCAGCCCAAGAGTTAGGGTGGCTTGTCCTTTCCAGAAGCTGAGCTTCAACTGGGGCACCTGCTACGTTTATATTTGTAAGTGCTTCCTGTTGAGGTTTAGTTTCTGTAAAATGAGCATCATGGCCTACCCAACCGGAGTATTTTCTACGAGTAAGTCAGTAAGCGTTACCTAGCATGTTTTCATATGCCCCGTGTATATTGTACACTAAGACTACGTGATGGGCCACGGGGGAAACCTCACCAGCAACCTTGTGTGCCTTTGGCAATGTGATCGTTACTAGTGCGTCTTTGTGGAGATGTCCTCGTGCTTCTGCGCACAACCTGAATCGGTGGTAAACGCAGTGGTGTCGTTTTGGAAAGCCGTCCATCATCCTGGTAAAAGGCGGGAATTCCCTTGCCTACTACGAGGGTGGACGGGGCGTGGCTCAGCGGGCGGAGCTTACAGGTGATTCATAAAGGGAGAACCTTCTACTCTGTGTCTGCAGGAGAGGAAGATAGAACCCGCGCGTCACAGTCAGATACAGATTACGCTCCAGTACATCATCAATTCACCTCCAGGAAGGATTCTAGATTGTTTTCTGCTATGGAATCTATGAGCGCACACCTTGCTTTATCTTTCCCAGCCCAAGAGTTAGGGTGGCTTGTCCTTTCCAGAAGCTGAGCTTCAACTGGGGCACCTGCTACGTTTATATTTGTAAGTGCTTCCTGTTGAGGTTTAGTTTCTGTAAAATGAGCATCATGGCCTACCCAACCGGAGTATTTTCTACGAGTAAGTCAGTAAGCGTTACCTAGCATGTTTTCATATGCCCCGTGTATATTGTACACTAAGACTACGTGATGGGCCACGGGGGAAACCTCACCAGCAACCTTGTGTGCCTTTGGCAATGTGATCGTTACTAGTGCGTCTTTGTGGAGATGTCCTCGTGCTTCTGCGCACCAACAACGCACGACCTGAATCGGCGGTAAACGCAGTGGTGTCGTTTTGGAAAGCTGTCCATCATCCTGGTAAAAGGCGGGAATTCCTTTGCCTACTACGAGGGTGGACGGGGCGTGGCTCAGCGGGCGGAGCTTACAGGTGATTCATAAAGGGAGAACCAGCTACTCTGTGTCTGCAGGAGAGGAAGATAGAACCCGCGCGTCACAGTCAGATACAGATTACGCTCCAGTACATCATCAGTTGACCTCCAGGAAGGATTCTAGATCTTTTTCTGCTATGGAATCTATGAGCGCACAGCCTTGCTTTATCTTTGCCAAGCCCAAATTAGGGTGGCTTGTCCTTTCCAGAAGCTGAGCTTCAACTGGGGCACCTGCTACGTTTATATTTGTAAGTGCTTCCTTTGAGGTTTAGTTTCTGTAAAATGAGCATCATGGCCTACCCAACCGGAGTATTTTCTACGAGTAAGTCAGTAAGCGTTACCTAGCATGTTTTCATATGCCCCGTTTATATTGTACACTAAGACTACGTGATGGGCCACGGGGGAAACCTCACCAGCAACCTTGTGTGCCTTTGGCAATGTGATCGTTACTAGTGCGTCTTTGTGGAGATGTCCTCGTGCTTCTGCGCACCAACAACGCACGACCTGAATCGGCGGTAAACGCAGTGGTGTCGTTTTGGAAAGCTGTCCATCATCCTGGTAAAAGGCGGGAATTCCTTTGCCTACTACGAGGGTGGACGGGGCGTGGCTCAGCGGGCGGAGCTTACAGGTGATTCATAAAGGGAGAACCAGCAACTCTGTGTCTGCAGGAGAGGAAGATAGAACCCGCGCGTCACAGTCAGATACAGATTACGCTCCAGTACATCATCAATTCACCTCCAGGAAGGATTCTAGATTGTTTTCTGCTATGGAATCTATGAGCGCACAGCCTTGCTTTATCTTTCCCAGCCCAAGAGTTAGGGTGGCTTGTCCTTTCCAGAAGCTGAGCTTCAACTGGGGCACCTGCTACGTTTATATTTGTAAGTGCTTCCTGTTGAGGTTTAGTTTCTGTAAAATGAGCATCATGGCCTACCCAACCGGAGTATTTTCTACGAGTAAGTCAGTAAGCGTTACCTAGCATGTTTTCATATGCCCCGTGTATATTGTACCCTAAGACTAAGTGATGGGCCTCGGGGGAAACGTCTCCAGCAACCTTGTGTGCCTTTGGCAATGTGATCGTTACTAGTGCGTCTTTGTGGACATGTCCTCGTGCTTCTGCGCACAACCTGAATCGGCGGTAAACGCAGTGGTGTCGTTTTGGAAAGCCGTCCATCATCCTGGTAAAAGGCGGGAATTCCCTTGCCTACTACGAGGGTGGACGGGGCGTGGCTCAGCGGGCGGAGCTTACAGGTGATTCATAAAGGGAGAACCTTCTACTCTGTGTCTGCAGGAGAGGAAGATAGAACCCGCGCGTCACAGTCAGATACAGATTACGCTCCAGTACATCATCAATTCACCTCCAGGAAGGATTCTAGATTGTTTTCTGCTATGGAATCTATGAGCGCACAGCCTTGCTTTATCTTTCCCAGCCCAAGAGTTAGGGTGGCTTGTCCTTTCCAGAAGCTGAGCTTCAACTGGGGCACCTGCTACGTTTATATTTGTAAGTGCTTCCTGTTGAGGTTTAGTTTCTGTAAAATGAGCATCATGGCCTACCCAACCGGAGTATTTTCTACGAGTAAGTCAGTAAGCGTTACCTAGCATGTTTTCATATGCCCCGTTTATATTGTACACTAAGACTACGTGATGGGCCACGGGGGAAACCTCACCAGCAACCTTGTGTGCCTTTGGCAATGTGATCGTTACTAGTGCGTCTTTGTGGAGATGTCCTCGTGCTTCTGCGCACAACCTGAATCGGCGGTAAACGCAGTGGTGTCGTTTTGGAAAGCTGTCCATCATCCTGGTAAAAGGCGGGAATTCCCTTGCCTACTACGAGGGTGGACGGGGCTTGGCTCAGCGGGAGGAGCTTACAGGTGATTCATAAAGGGAGAACCTTCTACTCTGTGTCTGCAGGAGAGGAAGATAGAACCCGCGCGTCACAGTCAGATACAGATTACGCTCCAGTACATCATCAATTCACCTCCAGGAAGGATTCTAGATTGTTTTCTGCTATGGAATCTATGAGCGCACAGCCTTGCTTTATCTTTCCCAGCCCAAGAGTTAGGGTGGCTTGTCCTTTCCAGAAGCTGAGCTTCAACTGGGGCACCTGCTACGTTTATATTTGTAAGTGCTTCCTGTTGAGGTTTAGTTTCTGTAAAATGAGCATCATGGCCTACCCAACGGAGTATTTTCTACGAGTAAGTCAGTAAGAGTTACCTAGCATGTTTTCATATGCCCCGTTTATATTGTACACTAAGACTACGTGATGGGCCTCGGGGGAAACGTCTCCAGCAACCTTGTGTGCCTTTGGCAATGTGATCGTTACTAGTGCGTCTTTGTGGAGATGTCCTCGTGCTTCTGCGCACAACCTGAATCGGCGGTAAACGCAGTGGTGTCGTTTTGGAAAGCTGTCCATCATCCTGGTAAAAGGCGGGAATTCCCTTGCCTACTACGAGGGTGGACGGGGCGTGGCTCAGCGGGCGGAGCTTTCAGGTGATTCATAAAGGGAGAACCTTCTACTCTGTGTCTGCAGGAGAGGAAGATAGAACCCGCGCGTCACAGTCAGATACAGATTACGCTCCAGTACATCATCAATTCACCTCCAGGAAGGATTCTAGATTGTTTTCTGCTATGGAATCTATGAGCGCACAGCCTTGCTTTATCTTTCCCAGCCCAAGAGTTAGGGTGGCTTGTCCTTTCCAGAAGCTGAGCTTCAACTGGGGCACCTGCTACGTTTATATTTGTAAGTGCTTCCTTTGAGGTTTAGTTTCTGTAAAATGAGCATCATGGCCTACCCAACCGGTGTATTTTCTACGAGTAAGTCAGTAAGCGTTACCTAGCATGTTTTCATATGCCCCGTTTATATTGTACACTAAGACTACGTGATGGGCCACGGGGGAAACCTCACCAGCAACCTTGTGTGCCTTTGGCAATGTGATCGTTACTAGTGCGTCTTTGTGGAGATGTCCTCGTGCTTCTGCGCACAACCTGAATCGGCGGTAAACGCAGTGGTGTCGTTTTGGAAAGCTGTCCATCATCCTGGTAAAAGGCGGGAATTCCCTTGCCTACTACGAGGGTGGACGGGGCGTGGCTCAGCGGGCGGAGCTTACAGGTGATTCATAAAGGGAGAACCTTCTACTCTGTGTCTGCAGGAGAGGAAGATAGAACCCGCGCGTCACAGTTAGATACAGATTACGCTCCAGTACATCATCAATTCACCTCCAGGAAGGATTCTAGATTGTTTTCTGCTATGGAATCTATGAGCGCACAGCCTTGCTTTATCTTTCCCAGCCCAAGAGTTAGGGTGGCTTGTCCTTTCCAGAAGCTGAGCTTCAACTGGGGCACCTGCTACGTTTATATTTGTAAGTGCTTCCTGTTGAGGTTTAGTTTCTGTAAAATGAGCATCATGGCCTACCCAACGGAGTATTTTCTACGAGTAAGTCAGTAAGCGTTACCTAGCATGTTTTCATATGCCCCGTTTATATTGTACACTAAGACTACGTGATGGGCCTCGGGGGAAACGTCTCCAGCAACCTTGTGTGCCTTTGGCAATGTGATCGTTACTAGTGCGTCTTTGTGGAGATGTCCTCGTGCTTCTGCGCACAACCTGAATCGGCGGTAAACGCAGTGGTGTCGTTTTGGAAAGCTGTCCATCATCCTGGTAAAAGGCGGGAATTCCCTTGCCTACTACGAGGGTGGACGGGGCGTGGCTCAGCGGGCGGAGCTTACAGGTGATTCATAAAGGGAGAACCTTCTACTCTGTGTCTGCAGGAGAGGAAGATAGAACCCGCGCGTCACAGTCAGATACAGATTACGCTCCAGTACATCATCAATTCACCTCCAGGAAGGATTCTAGATTGTTTTCTGCTATGGAATCTATGAGCGCACAGCCTTGCTTTATCTTTCCCAGCCCAAGAGTTAGGGTGGCTTGTCCTTTCCAGAAGCTGAGCTTCAACTGGGGCACCTGCTACGTTTATATTTGTAAGTGCTTCCTGTTGAGGTTTAGTTTCTGTAAAATGAGCATCATGGCCTACCCAACCGGAGTATTTTCTACGAGTAAGTCAGTAAGCGTTACCTAGCATGTTTTCATATGCCCCGTTTATATTGTACACTAAGACTAAGTGATGGGCCTCGGGGGAAACGTCTCCAGCAACCTTGTGTGCCTTTGGCAATGTGATCGTTACTAGTGCGTCTTTGTGGAGATGTCCTCGTGCTTCTGCGCACAACCTGAATCGGCGGTAAACGCAGTGGTGTCGTTTTGGAAACCGTCCATCATCCTGGTAAAAGGCGGGAATTCCCTTGCCTACTACGAGGGTGGACGGGGCGTGGCTCAGCGGGCGGAGCTTACAGGTGATTCATAAAGGGAGAACCTTCTACTCTGTGTCTGCAGGAGAGGAAGATAGAACCCGCGCGTCACAGTCAGATACACATTACGCTCCAGTACATCATCAATTCACCTCCAGGAAGGATTCTAGATTGTTTTCTGCTATGGAATCTATGAGCGCACAGCCTTGCTTTATCTTTCCCAGCCCAAGAGTTAGGGTGGCTTGTCCTTTCCAGAAGCTGAGCTTCAACTGGGGCACCTGCTACGTTTATATTTGTAAGTGCTTCCTGTTGAGGTTTAGTTTCTGTAAAATGAGCATCATGGCCTACCCAACCGGAGTATTTTCTACGAGTAAGTCAGTAAGCGTTACCTAGCATGTTTTCATATGCCCCGTGTATATTGTACACTAAGACTACGTGATGGGCCACGGGGGAAACCTCACCAGCAACCTTGTGTGCCTTTGGCAATGTGATCGTTACTAGTGCGTCTTTGTGGAGATGTCCTCGTGCTTCTGCGCACAACCTGAATCGGCGGTAAACGCAGTGGTGTCGTTTTGGAAAGCTGTCCATCATCCTGGTAAAAGGCGGGAATTCCCTTGCCTACTACGAGGGTGGACGGGGCGTGGCTCAGCGGGCGAAGCTTTCAGGTGATTCATAAAGGGAGAACCTTCTACTCTGTGTCTGCAGGAGAGGAAGATAGAACCCGCTCGTCACAGTCAGATACAGATTACGCTCCAGTACATCATCAATTCACCTCCAGGAAGGATTCTAGATTGTTTTCTGCTATGGAATCTATGAGCGCACAGCCTTGCTTTATCTTTCCCAGCCCAAAAGTTAGGGTGGCTTGTCCTTTCCAGAAGCTGAGCTTCAACTGGGGCACCTGCTACGTTTATATTTGTAAGTGCTTCCTGTTGAGGTTTAGTTTCTGTAAAATGAGCATCATGGCCTACCCAACGGAGTATTTTCTACGAGTAAGTCAGTAAGCGTTACCTAGCATGTTTTCATATGCCCCGTTTATATTGTACACTAAGACTACGTGATGGGCCACGGGGGAAACCTCACCAGCAACCTACTACGAGGGTGGACGGGGCGTGGCTCAGGCGGCGGAGCTTACAGGTGATTCATAAAGGGAGAACCTTCTACTCTGTGTCTGCAGGAGAGGAAGATAGAACCCGCGCGTCACAGTCAGATACAGATTACGCTCCAGTACATCATCAATTCACCTCCAGGAAGGATTCTAGATTGTTTTCTGCTATGGAATCTATGAGCGCACAGCCTTGCTTTATCTTTCCCAGCCCAAGAGTTAGGGTGGCTTGTCCTTTCCAGAAGCTGAGCTTCAACTGGGGCACCTGCTACGTTTATATTTGTAAGTGCTTCCTGTTGAGGTTTAGTTTCTGTAAAATGAGCATCATGGCCTACCCAACCGGAGTATTTTCTACGAGTAAGTCAGTAAGCGTTACCTAGCATGTTTTCATATGCCCCATTTATATTGTACACTAAGACTAAGTGATGGGCCTCGGGGGAAACGTCTCCAGCAACCTTGTGTGCCTTTGGCAATGTGATCGTTACTAGTGCGTCTTTGTGGAGATGTCCTCGTGCTTCTGCGCACAACCTGAATCGGCGGTAAACGCAGTGGTGTCGTTTTGGAAAGCCGTCCATCATCCTGGTAAAAGGCGGGAATTCCCTTGCCTACTACGAGGGTGGACGGGGCGTGGCTCAGCGGGCGGAGCTTACAGGTGATTCATAAAGGGAGAACCTTCTACTCTGTGTCTGCAGGAGAGGAAGATAGAACCCGCGCGTCACAGTCAGATACAGATTACGCTCCAGTACATCATCAATTCACCTCCAGGAAGGATTCTAGATTGTTTTCTGCTATGGAATCTATGAGCGCACAGCCTTGCTTTATCTTTCCCAGCCCAAGAGTTAGGGTGGCTTGTCCTTTCCAGAAGCTGAGCTTCAACTGGGGCACCTGCTACGTTTATATTTGTAAGTGCTTCCTGTTGAGGTTTAGTTTCTGTAAAATGAGCATCATGGCCTACCCAACCGGAGTATTTTCTACGAGTAAGTCAGTAAGCGTTACCTAGCATGTTTTCATATGCCCCGTGTATATTGTACACTAAGACTACGTGATGGGCCACGGGGGAAACCTCACCAGCAACCTTGTGTGCCTTTGGCAATGTGATCGTTACTAGTGCGTCTTTGTGGAGATGTCCTCGTGCTTCTGCGCACAACCTGAATCGGCGGTAAACGCAGTGGTGTCGTTTTGGAAAGCTGTCCATCATCCTGGTAAAAGGCGGGAATTCCCTTGCCTACTACGAGGGTGGACGGGGCGTGGCTCAGCGGGCGAAGCTTTCAGGTGATTCATAAAGGGAGAACCTTCTACTCTGTGTCTGCAGGAGAGGAAGATAGAACCCGCGCGTCACAGTCAGATACAGATTACGCTCCAGTACATCATCAATTCACCTCCAGGAAGGATTCTAGATTGTTTTCTGCTATGGAATCTATGAGCGCACAGCCTTGCTTTATCTTTGCCAAGCCCAAGTTAGGGTGGCTTGTCCTTTCCAGAAGCTGAGCTTCAACTGGTGCACCTGCTACGTTTATATTTGTAAGTGCTTCCTTTCAGGTTTAGTTTCTGTAAAATGAGCATCATGGCCTACCCAACCGGTGTTTTTTCTACGAGTAAGTCAGTAAGCGTTACCTAGCATGTTTTCATATGCCCCGTTTATATTGTACACTAAGACTACGTGATGGGCCACGGGGGAAACCTCACCAGCAACCTTGTGTGCCTTTGGCAATGTGATCGTTACTAGTGCGTCTTTGTGGAGATGTCCTCGTGCTTCTGCGCACAACCTGAATCGGCGGTAAACGCAGTGGTGTCGTTTTGGAAAGCTGTCCATCATCCTGGTAAAAGGCGGGAATTCCCTTGCCTACTACGAGGGTGGACGGGGCTTGGCTCAGCGGGCGGAGCTTACAGGTGATTCATAAAGGGAGAACCTTCTACTCTGTGTCTGCAGGAGAGGAAGATAGAACCCGCGCGTCACAGTCAGATACAGATTACGCTCCAGTACATCATCAATTCACCTCCAGGAAGGATTCTAGATTGTTTTCTGCTATGGAATCTATGAGCGCACAGCCTTGCTTTATCTTTCCCAGCCCAAAAGTTAGGGTGGCTTGTCCTTTCCAGAAGCTGAGCTTCAACTGGGGCACCTGCTACGTTTATATTTGTAAGTGCTTCCTGTTGAGGTTTAGTTTCTGTAAAATGAGCATCATGGCCTACCCAACGGAGTATTTTCTACGAGTAAGTCAGTAAGCGTTACCTAGCATGTTTTCATATGCCCCGTTTATATTGTACACTAAGACTACGTGATGGGCCTCGGGGGAAACGTCTCCAGCAACCTTGTGTGCCTTTGGCAATGTGATCGTTACT